>NC_034598.1:75102979-75133593 GCF_900095145.1 Mus pahari | reverse complement strand
CCCCCTCCTCCTTCTCTCCTCCTCCTCCTCCTCCCCCCTCCTCCTTCTCTCCTCCTCCTCCTCCTCTTTTTCTTCTTTTTCTCCCCCCTCCTCCTCCTTCTTCTTTATGATTTTTTGTTTTGCTTTGCTTTGTGCTCATAGTTGGTTTTTCCAGTGGAGATCATTCCTCCGTACTCTACCAGTTCTGTCTTTACAGTAGATGGCAGCTTGCCCTGTGCCCACAGATTCTAAGTGTGTTTG
Source organism: Mus pahari (assembly GCF_900095145.1). Classification (NCBI taxonomy): domain Eukaryota; kingdom Metazoa; phylum Chordata; class Mammalia; order Rodentia; family Muridae; genus Mus; species Mus pahari. Next base: position 75,133,353 of record NC_034598.1, on the reverse strand, counting down.
CTTGGGTGATCCTCATGCCAAAGAAGCACATGATTTATTGCTTTACATTTTTTTTTTAAATTTCTTCTTGGACATTTTGTACTGCCCCTATAGTCCCCATGGCTTTTATTTGAAATTCTTCTGGCATGTTTACTTAGCATAATAGTTCATCTATTTACAGAACATTTTGCTTTGTTTTTGAAAAAAAAATGTTGCAAGACTTGTTTTCAATGGCAGAGTCAGACCTACCTAAGGTAAGAGTCAAGTAACTGGGATAAGGTTGAGCCAAACTTAAAAATGTCTATGGAGAGTTGCAGTATGGTATTGAAAGTTTCTCAGCGCTCGTTTAAGAAGGAATCCAAATATTGAACTAGTTCCAATGGATTCTTCCTGTCTGGTCTCCCTGTGCTGCTTCTCATTTATCGTACTCTCTTCGCTTCACTTGAGGGCGATTTAATCAAATGTGAATTTTTAATTCTTTTTAGCTGTTCTGTTTCATCTTCAAATATCTACTGACTCATGATTTGTCTTCCTCAAAATGTTTTCTGAGGTAGATTGATGTTCATAATTGATAATGTATTGCCAGGAGCCTGAGGAAAATGAATCAGCTGCTGATTATGAATTACCAGTCTAATCTAATGAATTTTATTTCCTGAACCAACTTATCTTATGGTGATTGGAAAGCTATTGCATTTAGAAGCTCAATTACTATAATTTAGCTGGAATCATCATTATATATATTTTTACAAGATATTTATATATATGTATATATAATCATAACATTTAGATATTTATATATAATTATAACATATATAAGCATATATACATATATATACACATACATATATGTACACACACATATATGCATATATGTTGTCTCAGTTGCTAATAGCACAATATCTCAGCCTTGGAAAGTAATGAAGAGTTTTAATTTGGTTCACACTTCTGGTCCAAGCCAAAAACTGTACTTCTATCTGGAATAGTCCTCAGAAGGGGCAATGCACCACAAGGAGATACAGAAAGAAAAGACCTAGTCTGACTGGCTTATAGGGCAGGCATCCTCTTAAGAGAACACTTTAATCTATGCATTATATTTAGAATACAGTTCATATTCCTAAGGACAGAATCCTAGCTACCTCTCAGAGGTCTCACCTTTTCCCACCGTGTTTCAAAATAGAGATTAAATTTCAGTGTGACTGACTATTGAGTTAGTTTGATAAGCAACGGTGCTTACTTAAGTTGAACCCTGGAACCCACAGGTATGAGGGAGAATTGATTCCTACAGCCATCTTCTGATTTACACACACACACACACACACACACACACACACACACACACACACCACAGGGGGAGGAGATAGTTACAAATAAATGAAATAAATGCAAAATAAAAAATGTTCCAGCATTAATTTTGTAGGAAAAAATCATGTTCAAATCATGTCATTGTAAAGTAGATTTTAAAAAATGATCTTAGGCTGGGGTTAGTAGAGTTATTGACAAGCATACCTAAGGAACTGGATTTGATCCGTGGTACCATATGCACAAAGAAAAAATTGACCTGTTCTATTTGAAAGCAAGCAGTGGCTTTCATTTAGGTGCTTTGAACTAATAAGAGGTTAAGTTTTCGGAAGTCATCTTAATTTTAAATTCTCAATTGAGTTATCTCCTTGGTTTGTTGTTTTTGTCGTTGTTGCTTTTTTGGTTTTGTTTTGTTGTTGTTTTTTGTTTCATTTCTGTTTTTTTTGTTTTTTTGTTTTTTTTTTTAGGAATCACCCAGATATCCTTGGGAAGGGGCAACTATGATAGCTGATCTAATTAATTAGGATTTTAGACAGTACTAACGGGAAAAGCAAAATTATCCAAAGACAATAAAAAAGGATTTTCCTGAAGCATGCATGAGGACTGAAAGCCAGCCGGGCCACTAAGGTGGATGCTTTAAGCATTCCCTGCTGCAGCCTGGATACGTAAACGTCACTGCTTCTGACACGACTAAAGATCCTGACCTTCATTTCCCCCCCACCCCGAAAGGTTGAAAAGAGGAAACCATTGTACAGATGGTGCCAAGGAAACCATGAGTCACTGCTGTGGCCTTGGGAGAAACACGGAGAGCACCGGGTCTGGTCACAGATGTCCAAGTGCCCATTGGTGGCTTGACCTTTAAGGACCTTGATGACATTTGAGTCATGAGAACCAGACATTTTAGACCAGTGACCCAGAGATGGAGTTAAGTGTCCTGACTTGGTGTTCTTTTCTCCTGAGCTCAAATACCTGCAGGGCCTGGTAAGCAGCCAGTGCCAACTTGCCTTGCCAAGATGTTTTCTTGGCTAAGTTTTGAGCCTTTCTAAAAACCGTTCTCCTTGGCTGTTTTGTTGTTGTTGTTTTTAGTTTTGTGTTTTGTTGTTGGTGGTGGTGGTGTTTGCTTGTTTGGGTTTGCTTGTTTGTTTTGTTGTTGTCTTATTTGATTTTGTTTTTTTTTTCTCCCCCTAATGTCATTGAATATGTTCAAACCTCAGATATATCTATAGAAAATTCAACTTCATCTCCTCTCCTTGCCTCCAGATGCACCGTGCCTTCATTTCTCTTCAGAAAAGAGCAGGTCTCCTAGAGAGATCAACCGAACACAGCATAACAAAATGCAATGAGACTAGGCACAAAACCCTTTGATCAGGGCTGGATTAGGCAACCCATTAGGAGGAAAAGGGCCCCAAGAGTAGGCTAAAGAGTCAGAGACACCCCATTCCCATTGTTAGGAGTCCAACAAGAACCCCAAGCTAAACAACCGCAGCATGTATGTTGAGGGCCTATAGTAGACCCTTTAGGCTTCATGGTTCCTGCTTCAGTCTCTGTGAGCCTGGACGAGTGCTGTTTAGTTGATGCTGTGGGCTGTGTTTTCGTGGTGTTCTTCACCCCTCTGGCTCCTACAGTCCTTCCTCCCCCTCTTCCTCAAGGTTCCCTAAGCTCTGACTAATGTTTGACTATAGGTCTCTGTATCTGCTTCCATCAGTTCCTGGAAGAAGCCTTTCTGATTCTTCATTGATCTTTCTGTGTTTCCCTCTTCCAGAGAGATTTCTCATAGCCCAGGCTGATCTTGGCACCGCTCCATGTAGTCTGTTTGTATCCCATGTAGTCTGTCTGTATCCATCTCACGATGACTTTGAACCCCTGATCCCCGTAGTCTTTACCTCCGAAGTGCTAGGAGTACCGGTGTGTAAGACCAACACTCAGATTTAGTTCCTGCTTTTCTAGAGGTGTCTGTTCTCTCATGGACATGTTGAATAGATGTCCAGTACTTCCCTGGTAGCACTGTAAAACTCGAGGCTTATCTCTGATCCTGCCACTATTCCATCTCGACTAAATACTCAGACTGAATTTACTGCCCCGTTCCTTCCCTGCTTGCCAGAAACCCTAGCCAGACTTAATCTTAGTAATTAGCCATATAATCCTCTTTCAGAGACAAAGTAGAAAGTCCTCAGAGATAGGAATCTCTTAGCGCAGCATGCAGAGATCCCTCTCTAATGCACTATCTCTTTTCTAGCTAGTCTCTCAAATATAACACAAGCTTCCAATTCCGCCCCTTACATATATGATACTTTTGTATTCAGCATGCTGCCCTCTGTTGCATTTATACACCATGTCTAACCCCTCCCCTCCTCTCCCTCCCTTCCTTGCTTTTCTGCCTTTTCTTAGTTACTTCTTTTTCTTTCCTTTACTGTGGATTTCAGAGACAGGGTTGCCTTCTAACCTAGGAGGGCTTGATAATCATTATGTAGCTCAAGGTTCTCAAACTCATGACTTTCCTTCTGTCTCTGCTTCTGAAGTGCTGGGAATAAAGGCATGCATTACCATGCCCAGCTAGCCCTTAGCATGAGTTATTTAATCTTAAACCCTTTAGCCACCCTATAGTCTACTTTCCACTTGGGTATGTGGAAATGAAAAGCTGAAGTAGTTGAAGTAACTTCCCACACCTGAGTTAGCAGATGATGGGCCAGGATCTAGTGTAAACGGTCTGTCTTCGGAACCTGTGCTGTTGGCCCGAGCTTCAAACTCCACATCTTTGAGCAACATCTGTCTTTCAAGTCCACCGTTCTCTCTTCTCTATAAAACTTTCCCTGGTGATCAATAGACATCAGAGACTTGGAGTTTATTGCAGGGTTATTTGTGCTTTCTCAGTCCTATTGAGCAGACTACAAACACTGAGAAAGTAAATACCACGATGCATGATGTGACCATAAATACCTGCAGCTTCAGTTTTCCAAATCCTCTTCAAAGGGTAATTGGAAAGCAAAGTGAGAAGGCCAAATACTAGCAAGAGCTTGCGCTGTGGCTTGGTGTGCAGATACGAGCTCCGTGAGCCAGGGTTTCTTCCTTTCTGCAGGTCCTCCTGGTGCCTCTGACCTTGGAGGGACCATTTAACATCCCATACTTCCATACTCCCTCCGCCTTCATCCTCATTTGTGAAATTGGCTTAATAAGGTATGCCTCATGGGATTCCAACAGTGACTATGAAAACTTACTATAATTTGTAAAGCCATATTCAAAAATAGTCTTTTCTTTCAGTCCCACTGGAAGTTAAATATAGGTAAAGTCGCTCAGTGTGGACTCCATCCTCTGGCTGACACTGTGGAGCTCTTCACGTCCTGGTCATAGAAATTGTGTGTGTGTGTGTGTGTGTGTGTGTGTGTGTGTGTGTGTGTGTGTGTGAGCTTCCTTTGGCTTCTGTAAATGAACTTCTCTGGACTGACTATTCATGATATAAAGCTAGCCAGCACCTCCCTTATCCCTGTCCTTTTGATATTCCCTAACCCTGAGGTTTTTAAATAGTGAATCTAAACTTCCATAAAATAATGTAATGTAAATTATATCTTCAGAAACCTGTATTTAGAATACTTACCACTTCTTGGTGTATTTTCCTCATGGAATGACTTTAATCTTTATGGTTAGTCCACCATGAACTATTATCTAAGTGCTCAGACTTGTGCCTGTTAAGGTTTACAGTGTGCCTTTGTTGGTGGGGCTTGTGTAAAATGACTAGGTTGGTTTTGCTTTTCAAATATGGGCATGGAGATTTAGAAGGCAAAAGAAGTAATAAAAGCATGGTAGGAAAACTGGTTGAGAAAAAGAAAGTTAAAGTATAGAGTTAACTCCTAAGATAAATAAAAAGTATAGAGTTAAGATAAATAAAGCACCACTTTCCTGAGGAGCCTGGATGTATTTCCAGTAGACCCTGAGAATTCTACTCTATTATTGTGAAGAGCATGAGATGGATAATGGTAGAGATTCACAAGGAGAATTTCATGTGCTGTCTGGCCACTAAGTAGATTACAGGTGTGTCACCATGCCAGGCTAGTATGTAGCATTTTATGCATAGACTCTTGGGAACAGTTTGTTGCAAAGATTGGGAGACAACGGGGAAAAAAAAAAAAAAAAAAAAAGATGTGCTGCTGAGCCATGCCATAGTTCCTCAGGAAATCTGAGTTCTAGTCCACATGTAACACCCAAGAGGCAAGTGACTTCAATCAAGCGATTTGGTCTTTTTAAGTCTCAATTTCTTCACTTATTAAACACATGCTGTGCTAGATAGATAATAATGTTACTTGAAAATGATTGACTATTAACCATCATATGAGTTGCAGAAAGAGCAATTGTTAAATTTGTTCATCAAGGCTGAAATGAACGAGAGATGGAATAGTATTACCATGGGATCCATAACTACTTTGGCTCTGCTCAGACCACTTCTGAATTTGCCTAGCGTTTTCTCACCAAATTGCTTTCAGTTTAAATTGGTAAGATCAAGAAGCAACATATGTTTTATGTTATAGAAAGCATATCAGAGATAACATACCCCTGTAAACATGCACATGATCCCATGCATATAGAAAATAGGAGCAATGAAGATATCAGACACAGAATAAAGACAGTATATGCCATTTTCCTAGCTAGTTCTCAGTAAAGAACTTGGGTTGCTAGTTTATAATGTGTTTGGCACATGCTCTTAACTAGTAATAGGTAACTGGTTCTCTGTTTTATAAATGAAGGAAATCAAGAGTGTGCAACTCAATTCCAGATTCACTAGTTTCCAGCCCATTGCTTATTCACTGATTCAAGCATTCTTGCTATGAATGCTATAAATGTGTTAATGCTTTCAGAGCCTTTAAAAGCCACACAGACTGGTGAAGCGTGTCGTGTCCAACCCAAAGTAAGTCAACTGAGACCTATCGCAAACCCAACGTTTCTAAATTGAACTCCAAAATTGTTCGTTTCTTTAAAGAGTAGCCTTGTCCCTCTGAAGGTGGCTCACGTCTTTAATCCCAGGATTTGGGAGGCAGAGGCAGGTGGATTTCTGAGTTCGAGGCCAGCCTGGTCTACATGGGTTCCAGGACAGCCAAGGCTACACAGAGAAAACCTGTCTTGAAAATCCAAAAAAACAAAAACAAAAACAAAACAAAACAAAAAGTTTCTGACTTTACATAGGATCAACATAGAATAGAAACTCTCCCGCTTGTGTGTCTATTAGCGGCACTGTGAGAATTGTTATGTAAAGTGCAGTACATCTGCTGTGACTTGGGAACTTGTACATCTAGAAGTTTCCTTCTTCATGCTGACCTATGAGAACCACTGACAAGAAAGTCGTAACAACCTGACTTAGTCACAAATTGGAAAATTGTCCCAAAGGGGAATTCCAGTGCTATAGTTGAAAATCAAAATTTATGCATTGTAGTTTCAAAAAAAAAAAAAAAAACTCAGTAGAATTCATAAAGTCATGGTTGTAGGTTCTTCTCCAAGATCCGTGACTTCACTAACCCCGGGTGGTCGGCTAGGTCTCCAGTACTAGGTATGGTATATATATTCAGCCACCTATGAGTGGATTTACAACCCAAGCACTGTATATTGGACTACAAAGGGGATAAGATGTAATGGTATGACAGGTTGGCTATATGAATTTTCTCAAGAAATCTTTTTATATTTACTCACTTTTTCATTTCTTGGTCTCTGTAGGTGGCAAATCTTCCAAATGACTATATGATAACCCTCAACTATGTCGCCGGGATGGATGTTTTGGTATGTAACTCACACATTTCTGACTTGCATTTTGGTAGCTAATGGGTGACTTGTGATCATCCACATTAAAGACATTATCTGCTCACTGTCTTGAAGATGATATCTTTTTAGATCTTCACCTATAATTTTTCTTTTTAATTTTCCCCTCAAGCTGCTGCTAAGATTAACAGTGAGCATTTCAGTATGTGTCTTAGACACCTGTACGCTAAGAGGAAATGGCTCATCTTGGTTAGACTTAGCAACGGATGTCTCTTTTTCCTCTGGGCATCTTTCAAAGGGGCTTGAATGTAAAATCTTGTTAAATTTTCTCCTTGGCAATGTTTCATTTATATTACTCTTATTTCTATTTCCTGTAAGGGCATGGAATATTCCATTTCATTTCTGAGCTTATTAGCCATGCAATGGGTTTTTGAATAAAAGTATTGGGTTATAATTTTGGTTCCATGTAAATTTTGGACTGCTAGGCTGTGGACAAACTCTACTAGGGTTATGTAGAACAAAAAGACATATAGTAACTCCACATGCTTTTATAAACTCCTAAGACATAAAGCTTTGCCATCCTGAAAGATGTGATGTTAATGCTGTTTGATACTATATGTTCCAACTTGCAACATAGTCACATATTTTCAACATATGGTGCTATCCATGCTGACTCAATGTAGTTGTAATCCTGGGGTAAATGTAAAGCTATTTTTGCTTCTCTTTTACAACTCTCATTTTTCCCTAAACCCAATAAATATTCATAGCATGTTGATTATGCACGGTTGTTTCTGGGTTTTGTGGATCAGTCAGTCCAAAGTATATTATTTTGTTCTTTAAAATACCTTTCGAATACTACACAAGGCTTTCATTTCAAGAAAGTGTCCACAGCTATACTTCTTTTACTTGATAAGCATTTTTAGCATGAACTGCCAAATGCTCTTTAGAACTCCCTAGAACATGTATTTTCATGCTGGACCAGCTATGCTCAAGCCTGGACACTGTCTGTCCATTCAGGTTGTGGGGTTTTCTGCAAATTGAAATGTAAAGTCATAGCAGCTTGAAAACTAGTCGAATGCAGTCATGCATTTAGTCACTTAGCAAGCATTTGGTGAAGAACACTAAAGAGCCTCCTGCTTTGACAAGTTTGAAAACTCTCACCTCAATGTTTGAGTGCTTGCCTAGCCTTTGGAAGGTTCTGGATTCCCTCCCAGCCCTACAAAAATAACAAAAAGACAAACACATAAATATCTTAGCAAGAATTGTGAGGAAAGTAGGTAACCTTTTTTGTCACGTTTTTGCAAAATGATGTCACTATCTCCCCCTACACACACACACACACACACACACACACACACACACACAAGGGTGAGAAGAAATCTCTCACACTAGATACACTTGTTCATACGTTACAAAGGACTCAAGGAGGTTTACAGCTCAGACTTATTTTGACCAGGGTTCTACAGTTGTATATGACAGACCTAAAAAGAACACCCCTCCCTTTCCTATCCCACCCCACTCCAGACATCTGACTCTTCACTCTGGGTTACTGAAAATGGGGACATGAAGAATAATTACCAATCTGAGCCAAGTGTTAGAAGGTAGCTTCTAGGCAATAAAGCCTTCCCACTCAGGACTGCAGCCCCTTGAACCCGGTGAGAGCCAGACCTGCTCAAGGCAACCCTGCTGCTCTTTGCAAAGCAAGTGTTAAGCTGGGAAATAACTAAATAGATGATTTCGTGCTGGTCTAATCATAGACGGGTGCTAAATCATAAATTTCAGTATGGGCTGGTGATAGCTAGAGCCAGGCTTGTAAAAATAAAGCCGACTTCTTGCCACATATTTTGTGCGTGTTTCTGCAATTGAGAGAAGCCTGCTATTATTTGGTCTTGGCATGCTATCGTGGAACTACTGAGAAACATTGTTCTTGGCCACCGCAGTTGGCAGGAAAAACGAAGCTGCTTCGGAGGGCTTAGTACAGAAACTGGGGTCTTACCCTTTACCTTCAATTTGGAGGGTTCATTTCTGCCAAGACCAGAGGCGTTTCCCAGTTGAGTGGCCTGTGGAGATTTGTTGGTGGTCAGAGTCCCAGCTGCCTAATCTTTTGTCTTTAAACAATGAAGGGCGGAGTGGGACTTGGTGCCAGAAAGAACCCCTGGGGCCAAGGCAATAAAAGTCAGCCTCGGGCACTGGGCAGGATACAGTTTATTTTTCACTTTTGTAAAAAGCAGCTAAAGACTGAAAAGGAAAGCCTACTTTCCTCACAGGCCTTCTTAGAAAATAAGCTAGCAGATTCTCTCTCAGAAATAGCAGGTTGTGGTCATCCAGTCAATATTCGAATCCACTGATAATTGCCAATTCAAAATCCTCACAACTATAAGACTGTAATATAGCCAGATGGGTAGGATTTTCCCCTGAACCTGTGAATGAGCACTCCTGGGTCTTTCGTTCACCCAGAAGTTACTATAGAAAGAATGGGCGTGGGGTTGCTGAATGTGGCTGCACAGCTGTGTTCCCTCAAATGTGTGTATCAGCCTTTAACCAAAAGATGCTGGAGTTAATTGCTCATCCTTTTTAATTAGAGTAAATTATATATACACAGTCACAGTTTTCTTTGACATATTTGGGAAATTCCTTTAGTTGTTCAGAATAATTCTCAGAACACTCAAAGATTACCACGTGATCTACATGTTCAGCTTTTCTCTTCCCTGCATTTATTTGCTTTATCAAAACATTTTTTCCACTTGGATATTTTATTATATCATTTTTTTCCAAATAAATTATGTCTATCATGGCCATTTACTTCTAAATACTTTAGTATGTCTTTCTTAAGCACGGAATTCTTACCTTACCTTTCAGTAACATATTTTCAACACTAGTAAATTTAGCAACAATACTTTAATGTCTTGGCTGTCTTCAAATTTATCCTTGTTGCATTTTCACTTCTATTCTTCTGGTAAAGGTCCATTCCACGATCATGATTTCCATTTTAAAATTTTAAAGATTTATTTTTATTATTTTAAATTGTGCATGTACACATGGTACAGGTGCTCATAGAGGCTAGAGGCATTGCTAAACATGGGTGCTGAGAAATGAACTTGGGTCCTGGAAGAGAAGTGTACCTCCTCACAGCTGGACCACCTCTTCAATAGCTTGATTTCAATATCATAAATATTGTTTCCCTAGCAACGCCTAGTCCAGTTCATTTATCTGGCTCAGAGGATTTTGAAGAAGTAATTCGGTTAAGATTTTTGAGATAAGATTAACCGAGGTGGTTGAGAAATAATTCAGTTAAACTTTTTTTGAGGTGGAGAGATTAGTTTAGATTGTCAAATGGGCCCACTCAGTGCACTTCCACCCTTATCAAGGAAGGATCCAGACCTGTCTAAGATAGAGAAGGAGATTTGCGAAGATTCCTCTGCTAGCTTTAGAGTTTGAAGCCGGAGCAGGAGGGATATTGGCGAGTGGCCTGTTGGAGCCAAAAAAAGGCACAGCAGAGTTCTCCCTCAGCCCTGATGAGCGCCTTGAGTTGAGTTAAAGATTTATTCCATCCATCTGGCCTCAAGAACCATAGACACTAGCCTTGATCTTGATTACCAGCTCAGTGGTAATTTGTTCTAGTTCCAATAGGACATCAATGGATCTTAAGTCTCCTTCAAAAGTCCCTCAGTCGTTTCTTCATCTTTGTGGTGTTGAAATTTTTGAATGATTCACCCTTCCCTTTGACACCGTGTCCCCTTTCAAACCTGATTGGTGGTTCCTGCTCATTCTGTGGAATGTATGCATTCTACGGTGTCACATGATGGCAGTTGCTCAGACTGTCCCTCCCAGAGCATGCAATGTATGTCATCCACGCAAGGCTACTTGGTTTAATGTGTTCAACTGATTTCTGGGCATTTACTCATTAACAGTCTTAGAGACATTAAAACCACATGGACATCCTGCCCCTTATCAACAGGTTAGGAGCTACCGGTGTGTATTGCATGCACTACTTTTTAGGGTTTACATCCTTTTTAGTTTGTGTGTTTGTTTGGGTGCCTTGGATCAACCGAGGCTTCTGCCTCTGCCAGGTGCATGGAGCCCTATATCCAGTTCCTAAAGCAGTTTTCAAAGGAACAGCTAAGAGGGGGGATTTTGGTTGAGGATCTCTATTATCACAGTGACAGTAAGTCTAGCCTTCCTCAGGCACAGCAACTTGTCGCCGAGGTTATCCCCCCCACTACCACCTTTACCTGGCTCTGTGTTCTTTTGGCCTTCGTCATCCTATAACTTATTACTGGATATTTCGGTTCCTTGGTTGACAGAGTGACTTAGAAGTAATTATCCAACCACAATCTATTCCTCCTTCATAGATGCTGACTGATCTCTGGTTCATCTTCTGAAACAGGGAAGGGTTTTATTGCAACGAGGGCCCAGAATGCATTTTCCTGGTTGTTTATGGGGCTATTTGATCGATAATCTTCCCCTGGCTTACAGACTTCACAAGATGAAAACTATATAGATGCTGTTCTACACCTGCAGTGCCTTCTGTGTGGGAGGCACTTAATAAATATTTGATGGGAGGAAGCAAAGAAAGGAAGTAGGACCTTTCCTTGGTGCGTAATCACTTGTGATTCCCTTGATGGCCAAGGTGGCTGTGATGGCTGGGTGCCTGTAACTCACCACATACTATCTGAACCTCAACAATGCTGCTCTCTTCCTTAGACTTCTGTACAAGTCATGTCATCTTGCTTGTAAGAGGTTTATTATTTATTATTATTATTATTATTATTATTATTTATTTATTTGTACTATCTAGTTTTGTGTCAACTTGACACAGGCTGGACTTATCACAGAGAAAGAAGCTTCAGTTGGGGAAATGCCTCCATGAGATCCAGCTGTAAAGCATTTTCTCAATTAGTGATCAAGGGGGGAGGTCCCCTTGTGGGTGGGACCATCTCTGGGCTGGTAGTCTTGGGTCCTATAAGAGAGCAGGCTGAGCAAGCCAGGGGAAGCAAGTCAGCAAGGAACATCCCTCCATGGCCTCTGCATCAGCTCCTGCTCCCTGACCTGCTTGAGTTCCAGTCCTGACATCCTTTGGTGATTAACAGCAATGTGGAACCAGTAAGCTGAATAAACCCTTTCTCCCCAACTGCTTCTTGGTCATGATGTTTGTGCAGGAGTAGAAACCCCAACTAAGACATTATTATTATTATTATTATTATTATTATGCATGCAAAACTTCTATTTATATAGGATCATTTCTGCTCAAGAACCATCGCATTGTTAACAGTTTGCTGGAGACTGAGAGCCAGCTCCCTAAGCTTGATGCATCCCTAAGACTCTTCATAATCCTGCCTCATCCCAACCTTGTCACCGGAGTACCATTTTCCCCCTACACCAACTCCCCGCCCTAGCCTGATGCATCACTGTTCCCTAAAGTCATGTTTGTTCTGAATCCCTGTGCTGTTAAGTGCTGCTCCCCTTCGCCTGGGATGTCTGTTCATCCACTCACCCTATCAGGGAATTGTGGCTGTTTTATAACCCAACATAGTTACCAGCTCTTTTAAGAGCAGATTAAGTTTGTTGGTTTTGTTTTGTTTTGCTTTGCTTTTTTTTTTTTTTAAATACCAGGCCATTATCTACACTTCTAGACTATGCTTTCCCTCCCATGTTAATATGGGACCACAGAAAATTAATACCACATATAGTCAGAGCTGAGTGTTTTGATTTGTGCTGAAGACTTGGTGCTTAGCAAGCCTGCCGCTGTACCTGCTGAAGAAATGGTGTGTTTTAGTATCTCCCAGTTTCTGTAGAATTTCCTAAAAAGCATTCATTGTGGGGCTGGTGAGATGGCTCAGCAGGTAAGAGCACCTGACTTGCTCTTCCGAAGGTCCTGAGTTCAAATCCCAGCAACCACATGGTGGCTCACAACCATCTCAACCATCCTTAACAAGATCTGACGTCCTCTTCTGGAGTGTCTGAAGACAGCTACAGTGTACTTACATATAATAAATAAATAAATCTTTAAAAAAAAAAAAAAAGCATTCATTGTGGGTCTAGCGTCCTAGTCCTTATAGGACAAGTGAATGTCACAAGTGAGATGTGTTCATCTCAGTGCTGTGAGTAATGACTAAGATGTTTTAAAGAGCCTTACGTGTGGCGTGCAGTAATTGTCATTGCCATTATTTTCATTGTGATGACGATAGCTTGATAAGTTTGAAATTGACTCTGGCTGTGTAGCTCAGGCTGGCCTTAAACTTTCAGCCCTCCTGCCTCAGCCCCTCAAAGTGCTGCTGTTACGTGGGTGTGCCGCCATGCCCAGATGGAAGGGTTCCGATGCTGTGCCTTGTCTGTTTATTCTATCTTAAATTTAGAAAGAGTAGGGTTGGTCTCTTTTACTTTGTTGTACTTTCCCCCCATACTCTAGATGATTCCATGCATATAGTATTTGCTCAAAAAATCCTTACCCGATAACATTTAATTGTAGTGAAAATGCCAGGTTTGTGAGTATTGAAGAGTAATCCGCTAAGAACTCCTACGGTCCTTTTTCATAATAGGAAACTCAAGCTTAGCCAGGAAAGGGAAAGGGAAAAGAAAAGAAAAGGAAGGGAAAGGAGAAAAGAAAGGCAGGTAGGTCCCACTGTTATAAGAGGCTCAAGAGGGACTCACCAAGGGCCTGGGCATATGTGGGTCTCATGGGAACCAAGGTTGCAAAGCTACCAGGGTGTGTTTTTGTTTTTGTTTTTTTTTTGGGGGGGTTACTCTCTATATTTTCCTGTGCCTGTGCAGAACGCTTCTTATTTGTCCCCAAACTGTCTCAGAGCCTCCAAATTGATACAGTATAGTTTCAGCCTGATTCAGAGACTAATGATAGCTCCTTTCATCACCAGCAACTGTGGAAGGGATTTTTCTTATCGCCTTTTCTGAGTCAGGTGTCCACCGGCATTTAACCAGTGATTCCACAGACTATGTCACTGGGCATCTGGACTTAGATGGTCCACCCCTGTGATATAGAGTTCTTACTATAGAAATTAAATTCGTCTAAGTAGATAAGTGTGCTAAGGCCTTTATCGATTACCCCCTCCCCATTTAAAAAGTATTACTTTTTACCTTTAATTATTGAGAGAGGGTCTTATGTAGACTAGGATTACCTCAAACTTACTATGCAGCAATGACTTTAAGTTCCACATCCTCCTTCCATCCTTTGAAGTATAGAAGTTATAGTCCCATGCCACCAATACCTTCCTTAAGAAAGTGCTTCTAAAAGAAAAAAAGCTAGAAGAAACTGAGGTGGAGGGTGACCTCATAGGAAGACAAGCAGTCTCAACTAACCTGGACCCCCGAGATCTCTCAGACACTGAGCCACCAACCAGGCAGCATACACCAGCTGATATGAGGCTCCCGACACATATATAGCAGAGGACTACCTGGTCTGGGCTCAGTGAGATAAGATGAGCCTAACCCTTGAGAGACTTGAGGCCCCAGGGAGTGGAGAGGTCTGGTGGGGTGGGAACATCCTCTTGGAGACAGGGAGGGGAGGAGGCATACCTATGGGATGAGGACAGACTGGGAGGGGGATAGTGACTGGAGAAAGAAAGAGAGAGAGAGAGAGAGAGAGAGAGAGAGAGAGAGAGAGAGAGAGAGAGAGAGANAGAGAGAGAGAGAAAGGAAGGAAGGAAGAAAGAAAGAAAGAAAGAAAGAAAGAAAGAAAGAAAGAAAGAAAGAAAGAAAGAAAGAAAGAAAGGAAGAGAAAAGAAGAAAAACAAAAGAAAAGAAATGAAAAGGAGGCTTGAAAGATGGCACAAAGGTTAAGAGCACTGTCTGCTCTTCCAGATATCCCAAGTTCAATTCCCAGCAACCGCATGGTGGCTCATAACCATCTGTAATCTGGTGTCTCTTTGGGGCTGCAGACATTCATTCAGGCAGAATGCTGTATATATGATAAGTAAATAAATGTTTAAAAGAAAGAGAAAAAGAAAATGGATAAACTAGAATTTTGAATACTATTTTAAATCGCTCTTTAGCATACTTACATAACAGCACCGTGGCTCAACTTAATAAATGTGGTTAAGACACCATTTAGAGCATGTAAAGCAATTACTGTTTGATTGAAAAGAAAGAACCACACATAATCTTCAATTGCTGAGTGGCCACAATTTAAAAAAAGTTTAAAAGAACAGATGCCGTTGAATGTAATAAATTGTTTTTAGCTTACAATATGCCAAGTACAATCATTTACTTTATAACCAATATAAAACTACCAATGGAATATTTTACCTTCCTTACATTGTTGAAAATCCACTGTGTATTTCATACCTACAGTAAGTTCTACTTTAGATACTAAATGTTCACCACAGCATGTGGTGATAAGTACCTACCGAAAGGGATTGACCCCAGCATTTGCCAAGCACAGGTTAGAGAGATCTCTTTCTCTTACTGGAGGAAGTGAAGGGGAAGATGGACTGTCTTGCCTTGAACTCCACGTGAGGTGGACTGGGACTATGAACCAGCTCTGACGCCGCAGGCTCTGCTGCCCTCACCTCTGTGTAACTTTTCCTCACTCTGCTTTTTTTGGGTCTGGCTGAGGGGCCAATCATAGGCCTGTCCCAAGAAGTAGCATGCATTTATCCTGCCCAGATTGATTACCATCTTAGATTGAGGATTGTCCATCTCTTTTATTCGAACAAGAAAAGGCAAAGTTAGACGAGTAAGTCCTGCAGATCCAAAAGAATTGTTCGGGGAGGACTGACAGCATCATCCACAAAATCCTGGTCATCCAAAAGGAGTTAAGGTTGTTAAGGAGGTCTATGCTAGCCATGTCAAGACCTAACATTTTATAAAGCACTTTAGTAGGAAAGTTTAGATTTACCCACCCATGGGATTCTATTGCTGTTGCCAAGCATTAGAGGCTGGGTCAATACTCCTTGTGATTATCATTTAGAACTTACCACCACAAGACACCTCAGGCAAACTTTCCTCTTCAAAGCAGCCTTTACTTTTTCTTTTAATAGCTCTACATATGGATTGGGGGGGAAAAAGCCAGATTACAATCCTTCAGAAATCTGAAAGCTGCCTGTTGTCTCTGACATCATGGGTTACTCTTAACTTTCTTGCTCCTTCACATTCCTTCAGTGAAAGAGAGCATTCTATCCTCTGTGCTTCTAGTGGCTGTTGTAAGTTAATTTTTGTTTGAAAGTATTTGAGTTTTAAATGGCCTCTGAAAGATAAAGAGGAGTAATAATGCCATTTTAAGGCAGCGGGAAAAAAGGATTCTGTCTGTGACTTTGACAACACTTAATCATCTATTTCATAATCATAATCTTGGAAGAGTTAAAAAGCAGACCTCCGATCCTCTCACTCAATTGTGGTTTGTTCTCTTTGCAAATCATTGACTATATTTAATTAGAAAGAAAGAAGGAAAGAAAGAAAGAAAGAAAGAAAGAAAGAAAGAAAGAAAGAAAGAAAGAAAGAAAGAAAGAAAGAAAGAAAGTAAGTCTTGAGGTTCCAGTGAAGACTGGTTGCCCTGCCCCCTCCCCTAGGCAGGAAGGTCAGAAGAGGCCAACACTAACTATGATCTGTTGATCTGTTTACTTTGGTTCTCTTCTGAAAAGATCCAAGAGTCTCAAAAAGCTGCTGCATAGCTGAATAAACAAATTAATGAATGCACAGGACCAAGTTAAAGATACAGCCTTTTCAAGAGGACTATGGTACAAACGATAATGACTTGAATAAAATATAATAGCACGGACTTAGAAATATGTGAGCTGTTAGCAAGATACCCAAGAATTTACAGTAAGCCTGGTGTCCGATGGCATGTTTCTCTAATCACAGTACTTGGGAGACTGAGGCAGGAGGATCACAAGGTGGCAGCTTATCTGGACTTCATGGCAAGATCCTGTTTGTGTACCAGGGTGGGGAATGGGGATAATAAGACAAGAATAGATGGATTTATGTCAAAAATTTAATATGATTAAGACAAGTTGTCCCTATGTTTGAAAGAATAAACCTTGGGAAATCCTATCTCTCAGACTTGACTGGGAAAATTATATGTCCTTCAGAAATCTGAAAGCTGCCTGTTGTCTCGGACATCTTGGGTTACTCTTAACTTTCTTGCTCCTTCACATCTGTGAAAATGAGAGGGGGTTATACGTTAATAGAAGATGCAATGTCAATAATAAAGCAAAACAGAAGGGATAGTCACTATTATAGAACTGCCCAGGTTAAAAATAAGGAATGAGGGGGCACAGGCCTGTACTGTAACTAGGGGTCTTTGTGGGGCACAGAACGAGAAAAGAGAGAAAGAACACTTTCTATTTAAAAGGAACAACCAGAGGATAAAAAGGAGTGCCTCAATTCAAAGCTCAGAAATTTAATTGTGTTGGGAGGACTGAGCAGATAGGCAAAGAGTATGGGGAACATGATGTTAAGATCATAAAACATGGAATCTATTATCCTTGTAAAATTGTATAGCCGTGGCTGATTGTACATCTTGGTGGAGGCTGCTCTATTGTTTGATTGCTACACAAATGGCACCATAGTAGTATATGTGCTGCCACCATCCTATCAGGTGCCCAGATGGCCACTACCTGAAAGAAATTTTCACTGCCCAATAGGAGAGATACTCACAGAGTGAGTCACCGTGAAAGGACTTTGCAAGGGACTTACTGGCTTGTTAATAATCCAAGTAGGAACTTGCCTGGGCTTCTGATAAATGGGGTTTGAGCAAAACAAAGAACGTGTTCTAGATGTACCTGAGAAACACAAAGACTCTCGGAGCTGAGTTAAGGTGAGATAGTGACCAAGCGAGCTCCTGTCTCACCTTTTGTTTGTTCTTCCTTTCTTCCCTTTTCCTGTTTATGATGCGTAGAATTGAACCCCAGGTCTTGCACGGCTAGGCAACTTGCCTTGCCATTGAGCTACATTCTCTGACCTTGTATGTTTGTTTATTTCCTTCCTGAAACCAGAGGCAACATTCTAAAATGTTTAATGCTTGCCTGTAGGAATTGGAGCATACCAATCTTTGTATAAACCAATTTCTTTTTTTTTCGATATTATGTTAGTTAAAACTGTTCTGTGAAACAAGTATAAAATAGCTCTATAAATTTGTAATAACTAAACAAATTACTTGTTTTCCCCTGCTGGTTAATAGAGAAATTAGATTTATTAGTTGTACTGATTCTATGTGACATTAATTACTGTGAGTACTCTGATAATAAAGAATGCAAGTTTTGAAGAACAGCTAGGTCAAAAATGTCAACCCAAAGAGAGAATTCCACCTTTATGATTAGTAGATCTCTATTGCAAAGTAGTTCATTAAGCAAAATTATTCGGCTATTATTACATTTTTAATGTTGTGATGAAATTTCTAGAGAACCAGGCATGGCATTTACAATTACAGCTTCTGGGAATTGAAGTTAGAGGATTAGGTGTGTAAAGCCAGTCTAGGCTGTTTAGCGAGTTTGAGACCATCCTGAGCTACAGGATGGAGCATCGTCTCAACAAGTCAAGGGCTGAGCATCTTTCTCAGTGTTAGCAGACTTGTGTGGCAGGAGCAAAACCCTAAGATTGATCCCTGGTACTTGTAGGGTGAGTGTGCTGATAGAAATGTGCTTTGTCTCATACCCTACATAATGGCCTTGATTTCATCTTTTGGCACACAAAGTGCCACATAGTTACTCTTTTGTGTTTTGTTAAGAGTGATGATGTGAAATGCAAAGTATTTTTTAGAGCTTTTAAAGTTTTTATGTTGATGAGCGCTTGCTTGCATGTATGTTCAAAATGTGTTTGCCAGACGCCCTCAGAGGCCAGAAGAGATCGCTGGACTCCCTGGAACTGGAGTTAGAGATGTTTGTGAGCTGTCCTGAGGATGCTGGGCAGGAAACTTAAGTCCTCTGCAAAAGCAACTAATGTTCTTTAACCAATGATTCATATCTCCAGCACCTATTTAATTCATTTTTCCATTCCTTCGTATGCCTTTTAGCACACAGTTTCTCAGCAACCCCTGCATGCTCTGGAATGCTCTGTAGAGGAACCACAGAGAATATGAATTTAAAAATGTTGATCTCACGAAAGCTATGTTACACTTGTCCACATGATCTCCTTCATTTTCGTGTTCTACATGTGCGATGTGTCATTCAGAGTTTATGATGTTTGCTTGGAGTCTGTCAGCTAGACCTGAGTGCAGTTAGGCTTGATGTTGGCTTCCAGTATCTATCTGAGTGGGCAGAACTACGGGAGCTGGCCCCTGTGCTTGGATTACTGTTCCGCTATCACAACCTTGAAATTTGAAATAGTTTTTGAGCAAAGTGTCGAATGGTAATTTTGAACAAGAAATACACTTTCCTTTTACACTCACTCCCACAAATAATACAGCTGGTACTGCCACTCAAGTTCGTCTATTCGGGTCTCAAATTACATCCCTGCCCACGTGAATTTATCTGTTGAGAAACCTTGAAATCTATCAAGACTTTAAGATTAATTGGTTTTAAATTGGGAGTTCCTTCAGCGCTAAGACTCCCTATCCTAGTAGGGGTTTTTTGAGTCATCCTGTCTGTATTTGAAAATGCCATGACTAAGCCATAAGTAATCTTCCACAGAATTAATGTCTATTAGTATGTGAACTTTGTACATGTGTGTGTTTGGGGTGGGGGAGTGTCAGGAGGTAAGAACTGGCTATTGGCCAAGGAAGAGAGGGTAAGGTATGCAAAGCTGGTTTAATTTTGGTTTAATTTTCTTCCGTGAAAGGACAAAAATCATGATCATTTCCTCCGATTTCTATGCATTTGTTTATTTTGAACTGTTAAATCTCTCTTGAATAAGATATGCATTGGCCCCTCCTGTGTTCTGAGGAAATTCTTTGTCCTGCAGTCAATGTAGTAAAGTGCTGAGAGATTTGAAGAACCCTCTGAATCGGCCATCCTTATAATAGATACTCTTGTCTTCTCTTGGAATTTCTTCCAGCCTAGTCATTGTTGGCTACGAGATATGGTGACACAGTTGTCAGTCAGCTTGACCACTCTTCTGGATAAGTTCTCAAATATTTCTGAAGGCTTGAGTAATTACTCCATCATAGACAAACTTGGGAAAATAGTGGATGACCTTGTGGAATGTATGGAAGAAAACGCTCCTAAGGTAACTTGGTATTCATCAGAAACGTTCTTTTCTTACACTTCTCTAAGACCTTGCCTAAGCAATGCTATTGGGGAGATGAGAGCCTACTTATTTTGTGTTATTTTTAAACTATAAACTTTTAATTTAAGGATAGTTTAAGAAGAGTCTATTGTCGTTTTACTGCAATACTGAAGTGGATATTCAGACCTAAACATTGCAACCTAAGGTGAAAATATAGTATCTTTACACTGTAATCCTAAAAACAATTTGGCTTGTGCCTTAAAATTTTGTTTCATACTTCAGTGAAGTTCATAGTATCTTCCTAGTAAGTTATAAGTGTATTCAAGAAGACCAATAGAGTCAACTAACCTGAACCCTTGACAGCTTCCAGAGACTAAACTACCAGCCAAAGAGTATACATGGGCTGGACCTAGGCCCCCTGCACATATTAGTACATGTGTAGCTTGATCCTCATGTGGGTCCCCCACCAACTGAAGCAGGGGCTGTCCCTGATTCTTTTGCCTGCCTGTGGATCCTGTTCCCCTAACTGGGCCGCCTTATCTGGCCTCAGTGGAAGAAGATGTGCCTAGTCCTGCAGTAATTTGGTGTGCCAGGGTAGGTTGGTAGCTTGGGAGAGGGAGTTACTCTCACAGGAGAAGGGGAGAGAAGGTGGGGAAGGAACTGCGAGAAGTGGGTACTGGGAGGAGGGGGTCTGCAATCAAGATGTAAAGAGAATAAATTAATAAAAAAGTTATAAGTGTACTGAAAACAAATGTTTCTCTTGGAGAACTGACTCAAACTACTTGCCCCATATTTATAATGTCCCAACCACTGTGCATTTTTGTTCCTGGGGTCATTGGGTCTGCACATGGTACAGTTTGGTGTCTGAGTCTATGGAATAGCCATATACCCCAGAACAGTAAGAGGTTCATAGTCTTAGGTCTGTCCTTTTATGCCATTTAGGGAACAGTGGCATGATCCCTTTCGAAAGAATCAACAATAGAGTATCTTTAATGCCAGATCAGGCAAAAATAAGTGTAGGCACATCTTGATGCTATTATTTGTGGTACTGTCTCTGTAATAGACTAGACCTTGGAGTAACTAATTCAGAAGTTTTCAACCCCTTTGTGGGGTTCAAATGTCCCTTTCACAGGGGTTCCATATAAGTTATCCTGCATCTCAGATATTTACATTATAATTCATAACAGTATCAAAATACAGTTATGACATAGAAATGAAAATGATTTATGGTTGAAGGTCACCACAGCATGAAGAATTGTATTAAAATGTCACAGTGTTAGGAAGGTTGAAAACCACTAATCTAATTGGTTACAGGGCTCAGCCAGCTTAGTGCTGTCTCTTCTCAGCATCCTTGCCTTATTAAAAATCTCTTGATGACATCTGATCATTTCCGTTGTTTCAGTTTCTGATGTCTGAAGTTAGACTTGACCTTGAACTCCACAATGTGTGTTAGCATTGCCTTATGTATGTACACCATGCTACTATTGCAGACAGAATGTCATTTCATTTACAGCATGTA
This sequence comes from Mus pahari, assembly GCF_900095145.1. NCBI lineage: Eukaryota > Metazoa > Chordata > Mammalia > Rodentia > Muridae > Mus > Mus pahari. The sequence continues at coordinate 75,111,704 of NC_034598.1, read as the reverse complement.
GGAATCTTAAAAGAACAGGTACAGCAGAAGGCTATCACAAAGGAAATAACATATGTATTGGGGATTTAAAGATGAATTGTGGTTAATAAATGGCAGTGTGGGTTAAAGCATTGCAAATAATAAAGGATGTGCATTTGCTAGCCATGGCATTTTTACTAGATAAGTAAAACTAAGATAGTAAGTGCTCTTAACTGCTGAGATATTTCTCCAACCCCACGGGAAACCCTTATACATTGGTCTAGAATCTCTACTCATAGGTAAATACCTTAGTGAAATTCTCCTGCTCACTCTGCCATAAGACAGAGAAATTTTTACCAGAATTATTTGTAACCCTTTCAACAATCAGTGGATATGTGGATTGATAAATAGTGATATTCTCAATAATAATGGAATATTTTATAAACAGCAAAAATTAACTTTTATATATATGTATATGTATATATATATATATATATAAACATGAGCATATCTTATAAACAATGCAACATGACAGAAACACAACATAAAAATAAGAATAGTATGATTAGCTTATATAAAATTTAAACATTCAAATAGCTCTAGCCTGATGTGGTGGCTCACGCCTTTAATCCCAGCACTCGGGAGGCAGAGGTAGGCGGCTTTCTGAGTTAGAGGCCAGCCTGGTCTATACAGAGAAACCCTGTCTCGAAAAACAACAACAACAACAACAAAAACCCAACCAACCAACCAAACAAACAAAAGCTAATACTCATATTGTAATAAGCAGTTTTAAAATTCTTTATTTTTTTGAGGGGGTGTCATTTCATTGTCCTATTGCCAAGACCTTGTCCTGTCCCACTGTCCATTGTTCCTTCTGCTTTGTTTATTGTCCCCTCATTACTTTGGCCATGAGTTGAGTCTGAGATTGACCTGATACCATCGTTATTCTCTGTAGCCATTTTGTGTGGAGTCTAGTGGAGTCTAGTGGAGCTATTCAAACGCTGTTGGCTTGCAGAGTTCAAACACCTGAATCGTTGAGGACCCAGTCCATAGTCCATGACCTCGGCATCAGTCAAGCCTATGAGTTATTCAAAAACTAGGACCTTTCTCATTTGTTTGATTGCTTATTTTTTATTTGTCTAGACTGGAAAAGAATCTCTGAAGAGGCAAGAAACTAGACTCTTTACTCCTGAAGAATTCTTCAGTATTTTCAATAGATCCATTGATGCCTTTAAGGACTTTATGGTGGCATCTGACACTAGTGACTGTGTGCTCTCTTCAACATTAGGTCCCGAGAAAGGTAAGGCCTTCAAGCATTTCCTGTCTCAGTGTACATAGTAAGCTTGAATTTTTGTAAGCTTCCACTGCTGAATGGAATGAATGTGTTGCTATAGAATGTGTGTGTTTTTCTGATTAAGAAAAAGCAAATATCAATGACTGCCAATGATTATCATCGAGCATGAGAGATGTGTCCGTTTCTGAGACAGCAATACTCAATATTTCTGAATTGAAGAATTGTGTGTTAACAATACATGATGGTGGCTTATGTTTTCTCACTCTGATATTTGCTAGGAGAGTAGAATGATGTCATTCTTCATTCCCAGCATCCCTAATGTTCATGTCTCACATCTTTTCCTTAAGGGTCTAACCTGAGACTTGTGTTCTGAGCCTCACCAGTTCATTCTGAATCCCCACACTCCCTGAGCTGGGTCCCTATGATGGAACTAACTTCATTGCTTTCTTTTAAAAATGTGACGGGTTACCATCAGCTATTCACTATTCATGTTTCTAAGCATGGTTACGCATGCAATAAGCCATCACTCCAAGACGACTATGGCACATCTCTTGACAAAACTGAACAGCTGAACTGAGGATGAAATAAATAGGAACTTCATAACCTAGACTTGGGAGGCAGACCCAGCACATACAGTGATATTGCACTTCGCCTTTGGGGGACTCTGTGATTCATATAAATCACCATGTAACACTGACACATTATTGCTTTCTATTTAGATTCCAGAGTCAGTGTCACAAAACCATTTATGTTACCCCCTGTTGCAGCCAGCTCCCTTAGGAATGACAGCAGTAGCAGTAATAGTAAGTACATGTATCTGATTTAATGCATGCATGGCTCCAAGTATCCCCTATAGGAGTGTTGCATGGACTTAAACTAAGTTTATAAATGATTGCTAATAACACTGTTCTGTTACTGTTATTCCTTGTATGGTCTTCCTGACAATTAAATATCTGGTTTGGAGAATCGGATCTCCCTAGAGGTTATGAAGACCATGAAGGAATTAGGCCAATAAACTTTCTGCTAAGGTTATTTTAAATAAGGTATGAAATTAATTGAAAAAAAAAATAACGACAGAGGCCTTCTTTTGAATCATTGCAGGCTTAAAATAAACTCTGTGGAAAATGTCCCTGATCAAAATGGACTTTTAAAATTTCAAATGCATGTGCTAATGCTCTACACTTACAAAGATATTTTCAGTTTTGTGTCTCCATATTTACTAGTGCATGTTTGGAAATTTGCTGACGCTGTTATATTACTTAAGAATGCGTGTTGGGGAGGAATGGATTTCTTTCCCTGAAATTTCTGTCCCCTTTGCCCTAGAACCCATGTTCCTGGAAGACTGACTTATTTGCAAGTTTGTACAATGATCAGTAAAAAAAAAATTATTATTCAAGATTACTGAGTATACTGTGTATATTCTGGTGTCTGTTTCTACAGATTCATCATAGCTTATTCAGTCTTTAAAAGAAAAATCTCTGAAGTACATGCTTGAGAATGTTTTTCCACCAAAACTTGACCTGGACCTAAGATAAAGCTATATATAGTCTTTTTATTCCTCTAAAAAAAAAAAATCTATATACATCCAATGGAAGGATGCTGCCAGAACTCGCTGGCTAGCGGTCTACCATGTCCAATGTTTTCAGGATGGTCTTCCAAAACAGAAAATAGTGAATTGTACTCATATAACATATCAGATCTGACAAATTTCACAAAGGGCCTGGGCCTGGTACACATGTGTCATCTTTTCTTTTGTCTACTCATCTTTTCATAGGAGCCATTTCTAGCATCTTAGATGCTCCATTCCTGTTTTCTTGATGTTAATATTTACCATTTTCATCCTCCACATTTTGCTTTTAAGTCACTTAACCTATCCCAGATTCTTAAGTTGGAAAAATGACATTGTTGATGTTAAGCTAATTTCTTTCCTTAAAGGGTGAAAAAAATGCCCTTGCACTCATTTTTGTATATTGTTTTTCTATTGTTTTTCAAAAGTATGCATAAGTGCATTGTTTTGTTCTTTCTTGTTTTTTGTTGTTGTTTGTTTTGTTTTGTTTTTCTTAAACAAATTCTCAATTTGTAACCAGGCTGACCTCAAATTTGCAATCAGCCTGCCTCAGCCTCTGAAGTGCTGGGATTGTAGGCCTGTGGTGCCACGCCCAGCTGTCTTGGATATTTCAGCTCTTACTATTTCCTGTCATTATGGCTGACCTTGGATCTGTCAGTTTTTCCACCTTCTGGTTCCAGTTTTTATCCTCTGTTTCTTCCTTCAAGCCCCATTCTTCTCAGAGATCCATTTCCTCTCTATTTGAACTTCAATATCTCCTTGTGTTATATATAGTAATTTTAGGAACTAAAATATACATTTTCACTTATGTTCTTCTTAGAGTCAATAGTAGTGCATTGGTTAGTACCCTTCAAGAAAGACATGGGCCTTCCACGAACCAAGCTATTGTGCTTATAAATATCATACTCTTAAGGCATAAACTCCCATATTTAGCTTTCAAATGGTTGTTTGAAGCAACTGTATATCCTTTCAAGTAGAAAAATATATGTCACATTTTATGTTATTTTTGTACCGTCTGTTCATTCCTAAGTCTACCCTTCTAACCTGACGTTAACTCTTTTCAGGAAGTAGAACCTCTTTAGCATTTCCTGTAATACAGATCTATTGGCAACAAATCTCTTTTCTTTTCTTTGAGAAATGTCTGTACTATTTGCTGCACGGAGAGGTACTTTTTACTACATAGCAAATTCTGGGGTAATAAAATTTTCTTTTATTCCTTTAAAGACACTATGCCATTTTCTTCCACAGATATCTGAAATGCAAAAATCACCATTGTATTGCTTTTCTTCCTGTACTCTACACTGGACATATTTCACTTTATGCTGTTTTTTCTCTTCTTCTTCTTCTTCTTCTTCTTCTTCTTCTTCTTCTTCTTCTTCTTCTTCTTCTTCTTCTTCTTCTTCTTCTTCTTCTTCTTCTTNTCTTCTTCTTCTTCTTCTTCTTCTTCTTCTTCTTCTTCTTCTTCTTCTTCTTCTTCTTCTTCTTCTTCTTTTCTCCTCCTCCTCCTCCTCCTCCTCCTCCTCCTCCTCCTCCTCCTTCTGGTATTTTTGTACAGAGATGTTCCCTCTTCATACCAAGACATATTCTTTTTTTGTCTGACATTCTTACCACCTAATTTGAACATGTATGCCATCTTTGCATTTAATATCTCTCTCTCTCTCTCTCCTCTCTCTCTCTCTCTCTGTCTGTCTCCCTGGAAGCGGTCAGATATTTCTCTATAAACAATCAGTATTTTTTTTAACATATGTTATACATCGAGTCTGTCATATTATTAGATAGCTTCTGAATTTTGTAGCATTCTTTTAGAAGCAGTTGAGTTTCATTTGGTGAGATGTTCATTTCCTCATAGATAAGCTTCATCTTCCTTTCCAGGCTTGTTTTAAAACTTGGTGAGGGATAAGGGCACAGGGGCCGGCGATGAGGATGGGGTGGGTGGCAACTTCATTGTTAAGGTTGGGATTTCTGAGCTGTTTCTAGAGTAATATGACTGTTGAACAATCTGTGCAGCAGACTTTTTGCATTGCCATGAGACTATTAGTGTGTCTGCTTGCTAAGAGTTGTGTTCTTGCCAGACTTTGTTATGTGTCTCCCTGGGCATATACAGATTATTATTTGTCTAGTAATAAAAACTCATTAAAAGGTTTGTGATGTTTCTTATGTATGCAGTTCATTTCCACCAGTATGACTACCCAAACTTACCCAACACAACAACCCTGAACTTCCATCTCTGGAGAGAGCAGTGAGCCTTAGTGAATGGAGTTCTGTCTTCTCAGACTAGAGAAGCCAAATGTTAGAAATTAAATCACCAATGGGTCTCAGTTTGTATATTTCTTTCTATTTAGCCATTATACATTTGTTCTATCTGTGAGCTAATTTGTGAAAATAGATGTTTCATATAATATGTTGAGAATTATAATTATGTAGTTTGAGAAGGCTAACACCATCATGATTAGAAACAAAAGAATGTCCTACTTCCCAATGTCAAGAAAAATCTGGATGCAAAATCCAATACTATATAATCCTTTACTTATTAATTTATTTTGCAAGGTGGACATCATTTTATAGTTTTCCACCCCTCCGTCATCCTTATTTATTTTGCCCTTTCTTCTTTCATTTGTAAAACACAGGTCTTACATATCACAGCTTGGCTATGTATAATGTCACTCATAAGTTAGATAGCAATGCATAAAGCAATCTACTGTGGTACTCACATTCATATCAAAGAATGTGATACCTAATAGGAGTCGTCATAGAAGTTTCTAATATATTTGACTCATAGCATAAAGAAAAGTAAACTGGGGAAGAGTGGTCAGGAGAACTTGAGGAAAACATCATCGTGTGTTGGGATAAGTCTTATCACCTGTGACAGTCAGAGGACCAAGACTTATGAGAGCTGGGAATATCTAAAGGGGAGAGATGGAATAATACACAGGCCTACTATTTATATGAATGAGATTATACTTACAGAGCAAATAGTAGCATTCTGTACTCTCAAAACACTCAAGTTTGAGAGCCTTTTAAACAGCATTGAAGTAGTATGGTGCCTCTGTGCGTTGTTTTCAGCACATCTTCTAGAGACCATAATAGCATGATGGGTGACCTTGGGCAAGCTGCTTAAGCTTTGTAAATCCTTAGTCAATTGGTGTGTATTAATCCCCCTTTCACAGGGTTTCTGTGAATTTAAGAGAGTCAGGATGCATGTGCATGGGGCCATCCTTAATGGCTTATAGGAGTTAACCATCAACTCTGAAGGCAACAGGACACTGTGGGACAATAATGGTGGGCCAGTGACTGAAGGGTTTGGGATCTGACTCACCTGTCTGATTCCTAAGTGCTGAGAGAAGCATTGTTATGAAGTTCTTAAGCAGGCTAATACCCTAAAAAAGAAGTCAGCAAGATGAGCATCATTTTCTGTGCTCTGGTTGTTTTCCACATGTTGATTATTATGATTCATAACAACCAGTCCATAAGCTATTTTACCCATGGACAGGTTTTAGTAGTAAGGAGACACAATCCTTACTCTAATGACCCAAGGATAAAGGGTGACACAGAGGCTGTCCAGGTCAACTCTCCCACAAGCTCTTGGCAGATAATTGCTGTAGAAAGCAGGGGAGTTCTGTAATGTGCATGGGCTTTGGTTCAAATACCCTTCCTGTGGGCTCTGAGGCATCCCATTCTGGTGGAGAGTCCTGGTAGAGGTGCTGAAGCCCTCCCAAGAGATAGTGTAAGCTAGCCTTTTTTTTTTTTTTTTTTTTTTTTTTTTGAAAAAGATGTCTTCTCTTTCTCTAAGCATTATTAGCATGCCTGGAAGAACTGATGCCAGGTTTCCAAGCATGAAATAATAGAAGCAGCAATGAGCTCTGGAGAAAGATTATCACCCAGTCCTTTTCTCCCCCTTGTCTTTAGGGTCCCTAAATGGGAATGTTGCTGTATTTTAGACTTGTGTTGACCAATAGTTCCAGGGTGAACAGTCCCAGTAGACAGTGGTGGCCACAGCAGGGGAATACAAACACAAATAGCTAACTTATTTATTGGTAGACAGTGAAATTCCTAAAGTGGTAGAAATCACTTGTAATGTACATCACTCCTTTGGCCATTCTCAATCTCTTTGAGACTAAGGGAGCTATTTTGCTTGGGAGAAATAAATGAGTATTGGTTCCCAGTTTGGGATACCTAAAACATGTCTATCCTGAGGCTGTAATATGATGTGGCAGGCCAAAGAACTGTTAATTTTGTCATGAGGAAGCAGTTTATTATTATGTAGGTGGATGGCACAATTTTGGACAGCTCCCCACACAACCCCTGCATCTCATACTGAGCACCCATGCCTAAGCATTCCCTCCAACACGCATGCGCATGAGCTCACAACCAAACGTGATTTGGGGAGGACAGGAAATAGAGAATTAGGAAATTCTCTCCTTGGCATCCACATGCACTGAGAGGAATAACAGAGTACTGTTCTCACTATAGTAGATACGATTTGTTCCTTCTAGAATAAACCTATGAGTTTTCCCCCTTATCAACATGGGGTGTATCTACACAGTGGATCTGTTCCTTGGAGGGGTGTAAGCTGCTAAGAAAGTAATTGTAAGCTCACCTTGTGACCAAATTCCTGTTACAAAGCCACTTAAAAGCAGTCACTCTATCTTGATCCTGTATTAATTTGTGTCCTGTAGTTGTTGGAAACATATAATTTCTTTGAAAGGGAATTTCAGGCTAGCAAATTCTCCAGTATTTCCAAATAGCGAAATTGTTCTTTGTAAATGAGTCCTATAGGGAAATCAGTCCAAGTCTGTTTCACTTTGGGAGAAAGACCATAGTGGGACTCATTCAGTTTCTCAAGGCAAGGCAAAGCAAGGGCAGGGAAGATATTAAGTCAGTCAGATATTTTTGTCACTAAAGTGTTATTTTGTGCAGGGTGACACTGATGGCTTTAGTCATTCTTCAGAGTAGTTTCAAACTTTCCAATGTAAAATGAAAAACAAGAAAAAAAAAATCCTGCTCCCTTGTGTGTACTGAGGGTGTGAGTGAGCCAAGAGCCCCAAGTTTAAGGCTGCTTAAAGTGCTGTATCTGCAGGATGCATTTAATGATTTGCTGTCTGCAACAGACTAACCATAGCTGAATGCATGCAGGGTTTGATCCATCTTGCAAGGTTCTTTTAAATTGGGGGTCAGAATGCTAAGAGAAAGACAGCTAAATAATATTAAGGTAATCGATTAGAGAAGAAAGACTTGCCTGTTGGTAGAAATCTTTTCTGCATAGGAATATATGAAGCCTGGATTCCAAACCTGCATGAACCTTAACTATGTCAAGTCTCTTCCTGTCTGTGGGGTTTCTTCTTCTTCTTCTTCTTCTTCTTCTTCTTCTTCTTCTTCTTCTTCTTCTTCTTCTTCTTCTTCTTCTTCTTCTTCTTCTTCTTCCTCTTCTTCCTCTTCCTCTTCTTCCTCTTCCTCCTCCTCCTCCTCCTCCTTCCTTCCTTCTCCTTTTCTCCTCCTCCTCCTTTAAACACTTTTGTCTTTTAGAGATTGTATGGATTTACACTGCTTGCAAAACCAAAATTGAACAGAAAACCCTGCTTTTTTTGAAAACTGTAAAAGGCTGTGCACGTCATTATGGAATCCTTTGGGAGCAGCCTCAACCTATCTGGCAGACCTCTGGAATACGGCTGAGTTCTTTACCACCATGTTCTTTGAATTGCAGGGAAAGCCGCCAAGTCCCCTGAAGACTCGGGCCTACAATGGACAGCCATGGCATTGCCGGCTCTCATTTCGCTTGTAATTGGCTTTGCTTTTGGAGCCTTATACTGGAAGGTGAGCATTGTTTTACTTTCTACCTCATCATCAACTTTATATACTTGTTTTATATATATATATATATATATATATATATATATATATATATATAT
>NC_034598.1:75099445-75102969 GCF_900095145.1 Mus pahari | reverse complement strand
TATATATATATATATATATGGCAATTCTCTTTTTCAAGAAATGCTTCTATTGAAGAAACAATCATTCTTACAATAACATAGGGCCTCAAAGAAATTCAAATGTTAGGAAAGTGTCCACCATTGTGCATTGGAGGTGTGTCCCCTACTACAGAGAAGGCATACTTAAGGGCTGCAGCCCAGTTTAATGGTCTGAATTAAATATAAACAGAAAGAAAATACATCGAGACTCATATGCTGTGCTTAACAGTCAAACAGACATGCCTTTCTGTGGCTGCTCTTTTGAGTGTCCTCTCTTTTGTGGTCTTACTGGTCTGTCTAAAATTCTAAAGGTGCCAATTCGTGATGACTCTCGGCTTTAAGAAGTATCTTTTTAATTTGATTCCTATTTATAGAACAGCCTATGAACACTGAGCTGCCCAGGCTTTCATTGTACACACCCACAAATACTTTGATTGCTAAGTGACAATGGCTCAGTTGCCTTTAATGGTATCAGTGTAGACCACTGACCTCAAGAATTGCAGCCGTCACTGGGGTTTCTACAACAGGTGTCACTCTTTTTGTTTTTCCAGAAGAAACAGTCAAGTCTTACAAGGGCAGTTGAAAATATACAGATTAATGAAGAGGATAATGAGATAAGGTATTTTGTTCTAACTGTGTGCTCAAACAAGCTTGGTTTCGTCCTTTCTCATGCTGTGCCTATGCACGATTCTAACACCTTTAGGGAGGTGTTCCGAGATGGGCCGCACCTCCCATTCAGTGTGTTCCAGATCTGTTGTAATTTCTGGCCTCCCACTGTGTCTTCAGTCTTATGTCTTACCTATGAATAGTGTCTTAGAAGGCACATTTGCCTCTGTTCCCTTTTCTAGGTCACCTTTCTCACCTGTGTCTGGTGTCTCTATTATGTGTTGGCTGAGTGGCAATGATCACACTCTGTCTTTGGCTCTTGTAAATACATCCTCTGTCATGTTATTTCTGATATCTCTGTTTGCGATGCTGCTTCCTGTTCACCAAACACTACGTTCCTTTCCCTTTGATCTAACTTTACACCTCATTCTGAATCTCAGATCCCTTAGTTTTCTTTTCATTTAGTATTTTTTACCTACAGCTAAATAAAACCGTTTTCTTAAGATGTTTTCCAACCTACTGTAACTGACCATGATGCCTCTTTTACCATTCCCTCCAGCACTTTCTTTTGGACCTTCTATTATAATTTTCAGCATGGTATTTTCCTCTATGTCTGTCAGCACACACACACACACACACACACACACACACACTCGCACACACACACATGCATGCACATGCACACACATGTACACACATAAACACAACATAAGCATTTTCAGCGTAATTTTTTAAAAGTACGTCAGCAGGTGATACCCACACAAAGTCATCTCTCTTCCCTCTAGGACAGGCATGAAGATAAGCTTCTTCTATGTATGGGTCCTCCCCACCCCCGCGCCCCCTGCAATCTTTTGCTACTCTATCTGCTGCATTTCTAGAATAGTCTCTGACAAGGCCTGCCTCTTGCTGAGCTTTAGAATCTGTCCAGAAGCAAACAGGATTTTTCTTGTTGTTTTTTTTTCAGTATGTTGCAACAGAAAGAAAGAGAATTTCAAGAGGTGTAATTGTGGACGTATCAACATTGTTACCTTCGCACAGTGGTAAGTTGTTGGAAATCAAGCTACAAGAGCTTAAGAGAAGCAAAGAAAAATTTAAAGGCTGGCGTTTAGAAGCAAACTGTAGTTTTATGTCCTTGATAGGACTGATTGCTAAATGGTAGCTGAAATTGTTACATAGTTGAACCCTGAGCCTCTAACTGGCAAATCTCAGGTTTTAAAAGGTGGGCAGCGTTGGTCCGCATTAGTGGGTTCGTTTTAGATAGGAGATGCATGAAGTATTCATTGTTGATGGCTAACTTGGAGTTAGAAGAAAGCAGCAAATTAGGAATGAAAAATAAAGAAACAGTATTTTAATGCAACCAATTTTGATTAGGTATGGCCACTATCAAACAACAGGGACCCACTTGCTAGATATTTAAAAAAGAGGAAAAAAAAAAAAAAAAAAAAAAAATTAAAAAAAAATTTTCCCCGAACTAAAAAAAAAAGAAAAAAAAAAAAGAACATTCAATGTCTTATAGCCAGAATAAAACCTTCAAGGTAAAAGGCCCCTTGGTGCCGGGCTTCTCATAAATAAGCCCGATCTCGGTCCAGAATCCAGAATATACTGAGTATATAAACCAAGAACAGATACCTGATGTGATTTGGGGTGGGGTATACTGTGCAGGAAAGGTGAGTATGGGATGGTTGGAGCGGATGGATGCTTGTTATCACCTGGCATGGTTGGAGCAGGCCTGATTAGAGCAGGCAGATGTTTGTTATCACCAACACCATCTACGTTCCCGGCTCTCAGGCACAGACGTACGTGGTTGGTGGGACACCTGGCAAGGTATCGGCTTGATCCGCTATCAGTTCAACCTTTGACTCCCTAAACCTCCAGCACCTGGTCCTAACTAATTGCTGGCCCTTGCCTGCCTTTTCCACAGCTGATAGCAATGCCTGCTCCTCTCCCAGGAACCTCGTTCTTTCCCACCCACCTTCTTATTTCTGATAGCGTGTCTGCCGAACTGTCCTCTCCTTTCCCTATAGGTCTCCGTCCTCTCAGCTGTCACCCTGTCCCAGATTCCAAAATTACCTCTAGACTGAATCTTCCCTGGAGGTACCTGGGTCATAGTCTCTGCCTCTTGCTCTAATAACTCCTTTTGATTGGCGTAAAAGACCATTTTTAACCTGGACTTAGCGTGAGGTAATAATTGTTCCACATTCCTTTGGCTTTTGCCTCCAGCCATCCCCGTGACTGCCACGTGCAGCAGGGCTATGAGTCCCTTATCTGCTCGCATCCTAGCCTCTCTACTCATCTGCACCCTCATCCCCATCTAACAATATAAGTAAATTGAGTCTTCTTTACTTTCTAAAACAGTATCCTCTGAGCTGAAATTATTGTTCATTCCAGAAACTCCCTTCTCTGCCGTTCAGCCCCAGCACAAGCCTCGGGCTTTTCTTTTCTGCATCTGCCATTTCAATCCCTCTAGGCCAGTCATTTACATGTCACATCTTACATGGTTAATTTCGTCTCAAAAGCTCCGATGATATCCGCTCTTCTTTGGTTTGGGGATTGCGTTTCAGTGATCCTGTGGTTTTGATGATGGCATTTGCCCTGTAACTTTTGGATTATGATGGGGTACCCAAGCCACTTGCTTAGGAGGAGTAGGATTGATGACGTTCTAGAGCAAGCATAATCAAATGACGTATAAATACGTCAACTAGTCTCAAAACCTGGAAGGACAGGAGCTGGGTGTGTCTGATTTGCACCTTATCCCCAGCACTGAGCTCACTACACCTATAAAAATGGACTCCAGATGAACGTTTGTTGAATGAGTGAATCAACATGGCCAATCTAACCAAGTCTAAGAGTGTACATTACATAGGTAATTCTCCAAAAGAAATAAAATTTGAAGACAAAAA
>NC_034598.1:75088911-75099192 GCF_900095145.1 Mus pahari | reverse complement strand
AAAAAAAAAAAAAAAAAAAAAAAAAAAAAAAAGAATTACATGATGAACTAGATACAAGAGAAGTTTCCTTCTTAAAAAGCTGCTGAAGTTGCATTTGTGGGACATAAAAACATGAAGATATTTATATTTAAGTAAATACATTTACAAAGTTCAGAAATAAATGATGGACTTTGCAAAGGCTTCACAGTAAGAAGTTAGAGATGAGACCACAGCATCTAGAAGATTTAAAATTTTCACAACCCTGGATATTGATGTGGACAGCATTCCATACGGCTGTGCTAGGTCCACCCACACACAGTCTCGCTTCGACAGGGTGGAGAAATCACTGGTAATTGGAGAAAGGCGTGACTCTATCATTGATAGAGGTGATGTTTACACTAGACACATCAAATGGTGGGTGATAGGATTTCATTAGCAATAGAAAGGGTTAAATGCTGCACATGGTATAGACAGAGGAAGGTCTCAGAGTATAAACTGTGCTACAAAGCCACAGAAGTTGTACAAATTGACTCCAGTGAAACACATGCATACAGGATGTCTTAGTTAGGGTTGCTGTCGCCGTGATGAAACACTCTGACTAAAAAGCAAGTTGGGAGGAAACGGTTTATTTGGTGTCCACTTGCATATCACTGTTCATCATCAAAGGAAGTTGGGGCAGGACCCAGGAGGCAGGAGCTAATGCTGAGATCATGGAGGGGTGCTGCTTACTGGCTTGCTCCTCATGGCTTGCTCAGCCTGCTTTTTCATAGAACTCAGGACCACCAGCCCAGGGATGGCACCAACCACAATGGACTGAGGTCCCAACCCCATCAGTCACTAATTAAGAAGATGCCTTCTTATCTATAGCCCGAGGCATTTTTTTAGTTGAGCTTCCCTCCTCTCAGATGACTTTAGACTGTGTCAAGTGAACATAAAACCATCCAGTGCACAGGGTCAGTCTTGAGTGGAAGGAGTGGACATCAGTTTGAAAGCAGGCTTGAATTCTAGAAATTATAGCTTACATTCTATTAAGTAGTGTGATAGAAAAGTACTAATAATCCCATCAGGGCAGAGACTTAAGAAAAGTCATCAGATATTGGTGTGACCAGAGGAATAGACGTTTGAACTGGAGAGGGAGGTTATACCCAGGAGAATTTTCCATTCAGATGGGAGTGAATGAGAACTAGGGTCAGGGCCATGACAATTAAAAAGATGGACCACTTTGGAAACATTACAGTAGAAGAATCAGCCAGTCTTTTCTGGTAGACTGTGTAGCTTCATGGATCTCAAAAATGATTTGGAATTTAAGAAATAAAGGGTGATGGTGTTATTAAAAGAAATGGGATGTCTCGAGTCAAGAGAGGGAGCTGTTGATAAATATTGATAGTTCTGAGAAGTTACCGCATGTAGTGACATCAAAGAATGGAGATTGCCTTGGGCTGGGACAGTAGACTAGGATTTGAGAGTCATCTACACAGAATCCTACTTGAGACTTTGGGGGAAAAAAAACACTGTTATGTCTAAGAGAAGGCTCAGGCTGGCTGATGGAAAATAACATGTATTTGTGCATTCATTTAGTTACTTTCAGTTATCTTTCCATGGTAGGAGAAAGTGAGTTATTATAATTTCAAAAATATTTAAACATATATATATGTATATATGTAATAATTTCAATATGTATAATTTTAAGTGTTTCTGAAGTTACAATATGTAACATATATTTTTATTGTGTATATACACATATATACATTATAATTTATATATATTATACATTGTAATTTATACATACACAAACATACATATAAGTAGAACGTTGCAAAGAAGACTGAAAACAGAGCAAAATATAAATTTTCCTGTAGATCTGAGCTAAAGTGGGAGAACTAGGTCTGAGAATTAGTAGGAGGACAATTTTAAGCTAAGCCTGGACATTTAGGACACAGGCTTTGAAATGGTAGATAAATAGTCAATGAGGCCCCGATCACTTTACTAGATATTTTTAAAGTCCTATTGGTGAGCTTTCTTTCATTCCTGCATTATAAAGCCAGAGACTACAAAAGGTTAGCTGAGTCCTGAGTTCAAGCCTTGGCTCTTCAACTAGCTGTAGTACATTAGATAATTTAGAATCTTTTAAATTAGTATCATTCATACTAATTTGCATATATATGCCTTCTCTGTTTTCATAGGAAGGCATATAGCGTCTATTGATCTTTCAGTCTGGGTACCACACTTACAGTAGTCATTATCATATATTACCATAGAATAGTCTGGCTATGAGGAGAGTTAACTCACCTAGATTTTTGGACTTACACTGTTTGTATAACAAAATCACTCAAGGACTTGTTTGTAAGAAGGCACCCCCCTCATTAAGGGACACTTCAGTGCATGAAATAACAGCATTCATTCTGTTTATTTCATGAATGTGTTACAAAATCCAAACTATCATTTTAAAGACACATAGCTTTGCTCTATGGAAAAATTGCTGTCAGCCTTCAACTTCATTTTCTTTGCTTTAGTGACTCAAGAACAAAAATCCAAAATAGATTTCCAATCCTGCTTCTCTGTGTGTAATTAACTCTAGAATTTCAAATTACGCATGGCTTCCTCACTTCCCATGTTTCTGATCTGCTTGTCTTACCATGCTGTATTTTTAAATGTCGATTTCTGAAATTTTCTTTTAATCTCTCCTCATTTATCCGTATGGGTTTAGCTTTGCTTTCCTAAATTACTGGAGAGCAGAACTATCTGAGCATTCAGAGCTTGAACACCAGCACGGGAAAACTAAAACAAAGTATGGCTTTCGTGTTCCACCAAGTACAATAAGCTATACGGAGGCCAAATGAATTCCTCAGCGTGCAGTACCAGGATTTAGTTGTTCTTCCTTGGGGTAGAAATACTGAGTGTGAGCTTGCTCCTCTGGTTTCCTCGACTGAGAGAAGTGATTGTTTAGAGCCTAGTTCAGCAGCCAGGATCCTGGAGCTGCTCAGTGATGAAGCTGGTAGTCTTGAACCTGCCTCTCCACCTGCCGCGGATATGTCTCCTGGGCCACTCCGTCTGGCTCCCTCTCTGTGTTTTGCAGACATTACCTTGGGCTGCAAACCCTCTTTCTTTACCATCTCTCTACTACTCCATGCTAGAGAACTTTAAAGTTGCGTAGATTGCTCACTCTCCTGTCACAGACTAAGATAAGTGGTGTTTTGGGAGACATGAAAGATGAATGATGCTAATTTATTCATTCTTTTTTTTTCCCCCTGTGCATGTGTGCTCATGTGCACGTATGCCTGTTGAGACAAGAGAACAGCTTTGTCAGTTCCCCGGGTGCCATCATCCATCTTAGTTTTTGAGACATCTTTTAGCAGCTTGGGCTGGCTGACCAGCGATCCTCGGAGATCTATCTGTCTCTGTCTCTGTCTCTGTCTCTGTCTCTGTTTCTGTAGTGTTGGGATTATAAGTACATGCTACTACATCTAGATTTTTTCCCCAATTTAAACATTATTATTATTATTAGCTTACATAAAAACTGGGTTTCAGTATGGCTGTGTGTGTGTATGTATCATTTCTTCTACCTTCCTGTAGTTTACAGCTGTTTTTTTTTTAATCAAAAGAAAGCTACTATATATACAATATATATATATAATTATATATTATATATATATATAATACAATATATATATATATAATACAATATATATACAATATATATATATAAAATGATACCTTGGGTTTTTATAGCCCATCAAGAAATAGGTAGTATACCCTAGTAGGATATGCTTACCTTGTAACCCGGCCGGCCTCCCTGGCCTGTCCATTTCCTCTTCCTCTCACCTCTCACTTCTCTTTTGGGTCCGTTTCTCCATTCTTCCTCGTCACCTGTTTTCACCTTCTCTTTCCTTTGCAGAGTCTCAGGCTTTACCCCCATCTACTCTTGTGTTTGTGTGTGTGTGTGTGTGTGTGTGTGTGTGTGCACGCGCGCGCACATTACATGGTAGGATCTGCACATAAGACACATAAGAGGCCACATAGGCTTTATCCACATTTACACTCGTCTGTGTGTGTGTGTGTGTGTATATACACATTACATAATAGGATCTGCACATAAGACACATGTTGTTGTTTTGTTTTTTGTTTTTTGTTTTGGTTTTTTTGTTTGTTTGTTTTTCTGAGTTTGGGTCACCTCACTTAGTATTATACATTTTAGATCCAAGCATTTTCTGGCCAATTTATCTTAATTTCCCCTCTCTTTATGGCTGACTAAAACTCTGTTGTGTATATGTACCACATTTCATTAGCTCCCCACCTGCCAGTGGATGCACAGGCTGGCTCCATTTTCTTGCTCTCGTGAATAGAGAAACAGTGAAATTTATCCATTTCTATGTTCAAGAAATACTTGCTGTGTGTAGATTATACTGCATGTCAGGTCCTGTTCTAAGAATGGTGCTGCAACAATGAGAAGAAATCTCGTCTTATGGAACTTACTTTCTAATGAGAAGAAATAGATAGCAGACCATACATAAAATCATTTGAGATACTCTTCCCGAGAAGACCTGGCTAGTCCTCCCAGCTGATGGCAAAGCCCTCCCCGCTTCTTTTAGACTAAGTAGTACAAGCATTATTAACTGGGTTTCTCATTCTGGGTTTTTACATGAATTTAGCTATTGGGGGGGGGGGAGTTAGAAAGACACATTTTAATCCCTCCCCTCTTTCTTCCTCTCTAGGCTGGTAACAGTTCATGTTTGCTTCATAAATGAAGCAGCCTTAAACAAATTCCTATTCTGTCTCAAGTGACAGACCTCATCCTTAGCTGTTCTTGCTACCTGTGACCTTGTGTGGATGATTCAGATGTCGGAGCAGAGTGCTTCCCTGTGAAACCTGCACTGGATTATCATCTGTAATGAAGAATCTGCACGGAGCAGGACTCTGAAGGTTTTGCAAGTGATGATAGGGACAAGAACATGTGTCCAGTCTACTTGCACTGTTTGCATGGCTTGGGAAATGTCTGAGTGCTGAAAACCCACCCAGCTTTGTTCTTCAGTCACAACCTGCAGCCTGTAGTTAATTATGGTCTCTGCAAGTAGATTTCAGCCTGGATAGTGGGGGGAATCTTTTTTTTTCACAAAGGGATGTAGAAAACAATTAAAACAAAACAAAACAAAATAACTCCATAGCATCAGCCACTGTATGGAGTTGAAAGCCATGGGGAGTATTTTTTTTTTTTCTTTTGAGCAGGCTCATTCGCTCTGTAGTTAATGATTAACAAGAGCAGCCTAAATGTAAGCTCTTCCTAACATTAAGTCATGTGCACCATATCCTACTAGAGAAATGGACATGGGTAGCTAGTTCTATTCATGTGGTGGAGCCCGTGCTGAACTTCAGTATAATGCCACGGCATATGGCAAATGGAAGACTCTCCAGAAAAGTCCTTACAGGAGAAAATTGTCAATGTGGACCAGTGGAAGAACATGCCAAGGAAGACATTTGGCCCATCATGAAGCCGGTCTTTTCCCTTGACAGTCACTCTAGAATGTGTAAATCATGTTTGCAATAGTATATAATGTGACATGTTTATGTTTTGAAACTACTGCAGAGGTATGAAAACAGATTTGGTAGAAATGCTGAATGTGTAAGAATCTTCCCCCCACACACACACTTTTTTTTAAAATCTTGATGGGAGAGAATAAGAATGGATGATGGTATTTAGTACCTAAGATTAGAAATGGACACTTTATTCTAATACGGAAGTTGCAAACTAAGTCACTCATATTCTAAAAGAATGCAAGGACTCAGAAAGCATTAGTTATTTGCAGTATAACCATTATCTCTTTAAACATAGCCACTTATTTAAATCAGGCACTCTGTATTCATTAAGGTTTATGAAATGAAATAAAAAGAGAGAGCTTTATGTAGCTGTGCATGTCAGTTTGCTATTTAAAATGTGTGACAGCATTTCTCATATTAGACAGAAATTGGCAGTGATTCCATGATGAGCATTGCACTTTCAAACCAGAATTTACAGGATGTTCTGTAGATGCCCCTGATAGAAATACGTTGAAAGCAATTGGCTAAAATCAAAGTATGACCTTTTCTTCTGCCTTTATTTCTGGTGAAGGTTCTTTTCACCTACTGTAGACATACAAAATTTAAAGCTTTTCATACTAACTCAACTCTTGTAGTAATCTTATTTGCCCTGTACTAAAACCTTAAGACAACCCCTTTCAATGTAATTACACAAAAGTGCACGGAAACCTAACTGCTAGCTTCTACCCGGTCTCGAAGCTGCATGTAAAGTTCTAGCTGACGTTCCAAGCTTGTCCAAGCACGACTCCAGTACATGATGGCTGCTCTTCTTTGTACCAAAGAGTTCAGATGGTCTCTGTAGTTCCCTCTCTAATGCTCTGAGGTTCCTCCAATGCTATCATGCCTGCAAGATGAAGCCCAGTGCACCGAGACACTGGATTTGCTTGTGCGAGCCCTCAGACATTCCACGATACAAATAATTAGTAATCAATTAGAAATCAGCTTAGTTACTGAAAGGACCTATTCTGTTGTTTGGCATTGACTGCTTTGAAACTAATAATAGCTGTAGGTTAACATGAGTCATAGGTGTAGCTGTATATAGATTGAGCCTATCGTTCCTTCTCAGTTTTGTGGCTTGATTTATTTATCTGGTAGTTTCATTTTGCGTAGGCTTATGAAAATACTATTTACTGAGTTTGAGAGTACAATAAATATACGTTTGTTCTCAAAGTTAGCAGTTGGATTTTAACACTCAAAAACGTGGTCTTAAAATCAGGAGAGCTACATAAACAAATTTAACAGATTATAATCCCTGATATGGTAGAAGGTGGAAGATGTGTCCTGCTTATTAAACATGTTGGTTCATTGAGAGTAACATAGACTGCCATTTTTTTTAAATACTAAGGTTCAATAAAATGCATGAACAATAGGAAAATGCTGAACATGATTTTGAATGCTAGCTGCTTAGATGATAACTATGGCATATCTGCTTTCCGATTAAAAATATGTATCCTTTGCATAGCTTATTCCATGTATGTTCTGAAATTTGTTCTTAAATTATGAAGACCCCCAAACCAAGAAGATAAAGTATAAAATTGCCCTTGAAATTAACCATTTTTTTCTGAGCATTCTCTTTTGTAATGTGTAAGATTTGATTTTTTTAATGAAAATGATCTAAGAAATCTGCAGAGCATAAATTGTATTGAAAGCTTTGTACCTCCTTGGGAGAACCCAAGCCTATAACAAGACTCTTTGTGTGATCAGTGGGTAGCGTTAGTGCGGTCCTGGTTTTTGTATTGTTATCTAACATGCTTAACACACTGCCATGTCTTAATGAATCACAGAAGAATTGAAGCTTTCAAATAAAATAATAATAATAAAATCCTAAATTGTACTACAAAAAGCATATGATAAAAAAAATGGAAACACATAAAAGTATGTATCCACAATGAAGTATGTGCTTTTAGTTAAGAATTAAACACACTTTGGTGAACTTTCACGTACTTTGAAAAAAATAATAAAATCAGTGTTGCATAGTTTGGTAATTTGATTCGATCGAAGTTATAAATGAATGGAAAAATCTGTTGTGGAATCTTTGATGGTTTCCACCGTCTCTAACCATAGGTTTTGATTTTGTGATTTTAATTCTGATAACGGAATCTTAGCTGTCCTGTATGCCTTGTTGAAGAAATAATGTTTTTCAAACTAGGCAGTTAGGTGTAGTTGAGTGAACATTGAGAAAGGTAGCCAGGAGTTTGTTCTACTTTGCCACAAACGGATATAATGTCCCCGCTTTCTTTGGATCTCAGTGTCGTGTTTGTGTGTAGATAGGTCAGAGACCAGTCTTCAGGAGTGAGCCGTTATGCCACAAAATTAATAAAGCAAAGAAAAACAGCAAAAAGAATCCTAAGCAAAATACCCAGCTCTGGCTTCTGAACAATAGGTTAGACAATGAGAAGTCCTGGCTGTTTTAGTTTCCAATGTAAATAGGGTCCCTTAGTAAAAGTGAATTCAGTCTTACTTAGGGTGGATTGCATAACTATTTACACATGAGATGGTTTTTACCTTTGCTTAAACAAGCGTTTGGGAATCACCTCTGAGGAAGGAAAACCAGTCGTGCATTTTCATCAGGAGGAGAAATGTATATGTATAGCATTTGGAAATGTATCCGAGGATGAATTTTATTGAAAACTAAGAACAACTAAAAAAGAAATGTAGGGTGCTACTAAGGATCTTGGATGCCAAGAGATATTTTAAAACCAATTTTGTAAAAATGATAACCCATAAATTCTATTTAAAATTGGAAAAATAGGACAAGCAATTTGAAGTAAGCCAGTTTATCTTTAGAATTATATTGTGAAATTGGCTTTAAATATAACCATTCCGATCAAAATGTATTTATGGAGTCTGATTACATAACCCTTGTTAACTGTCGTTCCACACAGTCTTAAAAGGCCTCTGTCAGGATAAAATGACAGTATCTCTTTCCTAACTGGTGTGGGCTTAGGAGTGATCTATACTAAGGTGAATATTTATGATCCTGGAATGTTTGTAAGCATTGTAACTGCCACCTCCAAATATTTTCTTATAAGACTGTTTTTAGAAGAAGAAAATTGTTTAAAACAAACAAAAGCTATGGTATTTTCATTTACTCAATTTCTAGGCTAAAAGAGTTCACTGAATAAATTTTTCCAATCAAAATTCCTATAGTCTTACTCTCCAGTAGTCTAGGCATTCATATGTGATTACTGTGTCTCTCTACCACTGTTTTTTAAGTCAATGGACTTGAGAAGTATTCTGACATTTATATGGCTTCACAGATATATTGCTAGTTCAGTCATAGATTGGAGTTTGCATATTGTAATGTAAGTGTATGTCAACACTATTCTAAATAGTTTATGACTGAAGTTTAATTAAATAAAAGGTTGTAAAATGTGATGTGTATGTGTATATACTGTATGTGTACTTTTTAAAATAGGTATATGTCCTGACCCTTTTGATACAGGTTTGAATTTGAAATTACATTATATAAACATATACTTTATTGTTCTAAATAAAGAATTTTATGCACCATCATAAATCTGCCCTCTCATTTGATACCTTAAAGTTATTACTTTATTAATAACGTGGATTAGCATTTACTAAGTTAAAATTCATTTTTATGTGATCCCTTGTCATCAAGAAGCATTTCATAGAAATGTAGATTCAGGAGCTAGAGAGGTGGCTCAGCGGTTAAGACCACTGACTCCTCTTCCAGAAGACCTGAGTTCAATTCCCAGCAACCACATGGTGGCTCACAACCATCTGTAATGGGATCAGATGCCCTCTTCTGGCATGTCTGAAGACAGCGACAGTTCACATACATAAAACAAACAAATAAACCTTAAAAAGAAAAGAAGAAAAAAAAAAAAAGAATTGTAGATGCAAATGGATAAGAAATTATTTTAATTCAATAAATAATTTTTATAACAGTAGATAAAGGTAATCAAGATGAAACAATGAAAAACGTTCAAGAGTTTTAAAACCTAAGTTAGGAAGAGAAATGAAACCTACTGTAATAGGTACAGTCATATTGAAGTAAGTAAACACTAAACTGGGGTCCAGTTAACATGCTTATGACATGCTTAAGAAATGAATAAAGCAGGGACATTCTTGAAAAGTTGGTTTGGAGTTAAAACTTACAAGGCTAAGACACTCTCATACACCAAAGCAAGAAGTGTAAAGGTCCCCTGGATTTTTCTAGCTAGTCAAATAAGCATGTCCTTAGCATATATTACC
Organism: Mus pahari; assembly: GCF_900095145.1. Lineage (NCBI taxonomy): Eukaryota > Metazoa > Chordata > Mammalia > Rodentia > Muridae > Mus > Mus pahari. Next base: position 75,089,424 of record NC_034598.1, on the reverse strand, counting down.
TACAAAAGATATACAGAGATGAAATCTTTGGATGAGACAACAGGCAATGAGGACACATTCTTATTGCCCACATGCATTTCTGTTTTGCTTTTGTTTTTGATTTTTGTTTTTGTTTTGAGAAAATCATTGGCCTATTAAACTCACTATGGTGTCTGTGGTTTGGACAGTGTATAAACATCTTAGTCTTTGGCTAGTACTATCTGGAGACTATGCAATGATTAAGTTTTGTTTCAGTTTGCATGGAGATACAGTTGCCTAGGAAAATTACCACAGTGTGTGTGTCTCTAAGGACTTTTCAAGACAGTTTTAACTGATGTTGGAAGACTCACCTTGAGTATGATGTGAGCTGCACCATCTCACGCACGGGTGCCTAAGCCTAAATAAAAAGTTGGGTGGAAATGGAGTACTACTCACCTATTAAAAACAATGAATTTATGAAATTCTTGGGCAAATGGATGTATCTGGAGGATATCATCCTTAGTGAGGTAACCCAATCACAAAAGAAGTCACTAG
>NC_034598.1:75046292-75088301 GCF_900095145.1 Mus pahari | reverse complement strand
TTTGTAATGTAAATAAAGAAAATAATTAAAAAAATTATACCTAGCCATTTATACAGCCATAATCTTGCAATAAATATAAATAATTGTCTCTATTAAAAAAAACAAACAAGCACAGAGGATTGTGGAAGTAACTGATCTTTATTATCTTTGAATAATGTAGATAAAAGTCTGTATAGCTCAATGTAAAAAAAAAAAAAAAGTTGGGTGGAGAGCTGGCATGTTTCCCAACTGAGGAGACTGGGAACAGCCACTTCACACTCCTGGGGAGCCTTGATAAACCCTGCCTAAGTCACAGCTGCAAAAGTTCCTAATGCAAAACAGTGATACTGAAAGGAAGTGTCCTCATGGCAAACATGACCAAGTGGTCCTTAGGCTTTCTCACCTGATTTGTGGAAGGATATGGAGTGATGGGCTGCAGAAGCCTAAACTGTGCTGGAAGCTGAGTTTAGTGGACCAATCGGATGAGAGTTTGGAATACCCGAAGGCTGAGAGGGAAGTACAGCCTAGTCCATGAGGTTTCAGAGGAGAACAAGTGGAAACGGGGCTCTGTGAGAGTCTGACAAAGAATCTAGCTGCTTTCTGCTGGTGTCCTGAGAATTTGAGAGACTGAATTTCAGAATGGAAGAAATCATTTAGCAGAGGAAGTTTTTAGACTACATAGCATCCAGGCTGTGACACGGTTACTTCTTACTGCTTTTAGAGCTATAGTGAAAGAGTTTCCAGAAAGACATGAAAAACACGCAGCTTGCTGAGAGAAAGGCTGTAAAAGAACTTAAAGATTCTAATAGGGCAGGGAAGGATAAATATATTAAAGAGAAATTTTACACTCTAATAGGAAAGATATCCTGGGGGGGGGGAAAGGGGAGAGCAAACCCCAGACTCCACTTTCTGATTACGTGAATTCATTTGAAATGGAAAGGAGAGAGTCTGAGGTTGTCACTGAAGGGTTTCCCTGCATGAAAACGAAAAGACTGCCGAGGCATCTCTCTTGCCTCCTTGAGTCACCTACACACAGAGTGGTCACTACAGTTATGTGGAAGGAAGGAAGACCACATCTAACGAGAGCCGCAAAATTTGTCAGTGTCTTCATGTGGTGCTGGTTTGGCATGAACTCAGTCTGCAAAAAGCCTGACATCATTATGTCCTTCACCAAAGTTCCAGAATGTTCCTGGTGCCACATGGTATATGGCAGGATCAGGCACATGGAGCCCCCAGATTTTGTGTTTGCCATACTGAGTCTGGTTTTACTTGGAAGCCCAATCTTTGCTTGTGAAACAGTCACTCCTTCTTGGGATGGGGAATTTCACTGTTTCGTTATGTTCGTAACATGTACGTTGTGTCTTGATTTTATAAGGGTTCATAATTAAGACTGCCTTGAATCTTAGACTTTGGACTTTGAGTTATTGAGCACTATTGGTGCAGTTATGATTCTGGGGATTTTGAGGAATGGACTAAACACATTGTCAATATGACTAGATTTAATATCAACCAGGAGATATAACTCTGAATGTGTCTACAGAGGTGTTTTCAGGAACATCTAACTAAGCTGAGAAGACCAACTTGGCCTTGGTCTTGGTCTTGGTCTTGGTCTTGGTCTTGGTCTTGGTCTTGGTCTTGGTCTTGGTCTTGGTCTTAGTGGGCAGCACCATTCCATGGGCTGCAGGCCCAGAGCTGAGAAGAGAAACTGAGTACTTGCATTCTTAGCACTAATGGTAAAGGTAACTAATTCAAACAACATCTTACAGCTTGATGACAACACACATATACACCTCCCATTTCTTTTCTATTAATAACAATCTAAATGGCTGTAACAGTCATACTATTCTTATGGCCAAAACCCAAACAGCAATATGGCTCATCAATCATTTTATCTATCACATAATGTTTAAGGGTGTTAATATGCTAATTGTCTTCTGTGACAGAAATAACAAGGGAGATGACCATGAATCCATATTCTACCACATATTTCAAAGTCAGTAAAATTACCTCTGTAACCGAAACAAACTTTCACTAAGTAGGTTTCATCTATCACATTGTTTGATAAAAGTTATTTCTTAAGACTTTTTATTATGGAAAATTTGAAATGCATATAAAATGGATATTATAGTATATTAGTCTCCCAGGTAATTGGAAATGTTTCAATCCTAAAACATCCTATTTTACCAAAGAGTCTATTAGTATTTTACTTTTTCTCCTTTCATATTATTGTCAAGTGAATGCCTAAAAATATTTTATGTAGAAGTTTGTGAAATAAATTAATGTTTAGAAGCATTTTGTTCTTCTTGAAGAGGACCTGACTCCTAGAACCCATATTGGTAGCTAATGATGTCTTGTAAAATACTCCTGCTTCAGAAAATAGCATACCATCTTCTGACTGTCATTTGTACCTGCCATACATAAGCTCATACATGCACTATATGAGTTCATGCACAAGCTGGTCTCTCTCTCTCTCTCTCTCTCTCTCTCTCTCTCTCTCTCTCTCTCTCTCTCTCACACACACACACACACACACACACACACACACACACAAATAGTAAAATCTATGTAAAGAGTCATTATACTGAATTGTTTAGGAAATGATGAAAAGAAAAAAGCCCAATGCATGTTCAGTATAGAGAGAATAGTTTATCTCACATTCTCTATGTCTGGTTGAATCTATGAATGAGGAACCCACTGATAATAAAGGCCTGCTTTATTTCTAATTTAGCTGTTTCATATTTTACAATAATTTCCCTCCATAAAGTAAGGAACAAAGTACAGTTCAAACTCTAGCCTTAACCCCAAACCTACCTTAAGAAACCTGCTGTGAGGAAAGAGTTTAAGTATAACCCAACAGACAGTGAACAATGCTCTTGCATTGGTTCTCCCTGCATGCTTCGCTGGTCTTCACCGGTCTTTGCGCATTGTGATTTCATAGAGGTAAAAAAAAGGCACCCAAGAACTTCTCGTGCTGTTCTGGCTGCTTCTTGCCACTTGGGCAGACTTGCGCTGATTCACTGGAGCGTTGCTCTTTCTTTGAGACTGAGCTGCTCCTACTGATTCATGTTTGGTGTTTGTCGATTGGACTGAACTGCTGCTACTGATTCGTGTTTGGTGTTTGTCGAATGGACTGAACTGCTGCTACTGATTTGTGTTTGGTGTTTTGGATTGGACTCCTAATATCCTGACCATGAAGATTGGAGTCATCCCACAGAACTACTTCTGAACAGGAACACACACACACACACACACACACACACACACACACACACACACACACACCCTTTTCCTATTAACCATCTTCTTCTGCTACCTCTGGTTGGTTGGTGGGCTAGAAGGGAGGTTGAAGTGGTTAAGAACCCTAATTAAAGTAGGTTTTAAAAAATCTAGGCCTACAGTGTGTCCTCTGATATTCTGGTCTATTCTTAACAAAATGCAGGCTACACTTCAGATTTTCACTGCATCGTTTTAAAATAAAATGTAGCTTCTCATGAGAACATCTTCACCTCTTCACCATCTCATTTAATGACTATGCTCCCCCACAGCTGCCACACAATCTGAAGATGAATTCTCCACTCTTCATTGCATTGTACAGGTCACCTATTCTGGCCCTTAATTTAGCTTTCTTATGGCCGGACTACATATTTAATGTCATTTACTGTTCCTTTCAGATATTCACAGATTTTTCAGTCAGTTCCTTGGTGTTATTAGTGCCTGCATCACCATCTCCTGATTTCTTTGTATTCCTGTCATAATTTCTGACTGTAATATCCAGATCTCTCTCTTCACACATACATTATAAGTTCTGAGCCTGGGCTCAGCGGTCTCTTCACACGATCATATGATTTTCTAAATTTGCAGCCATTTATTGGTAGCTGTTATGATGCAGGAATTGCTTCCAGTGACAGCTATTGATGACTGTGCCAACTCACAAGCACATCATGACCCAGTGCTGCATATCTAGAGACTACATCATGGTAGAGATGGGTTCAGTGAAGCAGTTCATTTATCCCTTTATACTAGTGGAGTGTATTGAAAACCTGCTACCCGTATCCAACTCTAAGATGCCCAAATCCCATACAGAAAACAGCACAGTTTTTGTTCCTATGCACCTCCCCCATGCAGTAAATCATCTCGAGATTTCTTATAACTAAGAGATAATGTCAAACTGATATGTGTCACACTGCATTGTTTAGAGATTAGCTACCAAAAATGTCTAAGTATCCAGTCCAGTACAGACAACTTAAAAATATTTCTATCAAAAATTGATGGACTCCATGGACACAGTACCTATGGAAACAAGGTCTGATTGTGTAGAGTTATTATATACAAATCAACCTTTTTTCTTTTCAATGGCAAGGAAGCAATAAAATTTAACAAAATTGGCTTCATATTACATCTGTGTGTGTTTGTGCATGTGAACGTGCATGATACATGTACATGTGTGCGTACATGTGTGTGTGTGTGTGTGTGTGTGTGTGTGTCTAAAATACATGTGGAAATCTGAAGTCAGCTTGCAGGAGTCTCTTCTCTCCTTCCCTTGTGGGTCCTGGTGTCTCGTTCAGTAATATTCCATTGAATGGATAACATAGGTTTTGTTATCCATTCATCTAATAAAGGGCATCTTGATTGGTCCCAGACTTTGATCATTATAGTGAAACTACTCTAAGTATACCCCGTGCAAGCGTCTGTGTGGGCCTGAGCATCCAAATCATTTTAATAAATGTTTAGGAGTACTCTTGCCTTGTTACGTTGTAAAACTATGTTTAGGTTTGGAAGAAACTGCCAAACTATTTCCCCAAATCACAGTGCCATTTTACCATGGTGGCATGAAGAATGGGACATCCCACAGCTCCTGGTCCTCTCCAGCAACTGTTATTGAGAGTTTTGCCTTTTAATCTGGGGTAATAGGCCATCATCGTTCAGACAGCAGCTCCTCAGTGACAAATGAGGCCAGTGCCCTTTTGTATGCTTATTCATCATCTGCATATCTTCAGGGAGGCATCTTTTGTGCATTTTTAAATTGGGTTGTTTGTCATCTTACCTAGAACTGGAAGTGGACTTTGTGTAATTTGGGTACCAGCTCTTTACTAGGTATGCGATGTGTACATAGTTTATCTTAGCCTGTGGCTGGCTTTTTCACTCTCCTTATCCTGTTTTCTGCAGAGCAGCTGTGACTCTGTTTTGAAAACATGTGCAAACAGAGTACGACCCATGTGATGAGTCCATCCCTTAATCTCACGAGGCAGAAAGCAGTCTCTGAGGTAGGAACATTTGATTACTCCAGTATGCCACATCTGTCATTTGTTTTCCTTCCTGGGTTCTCATGTTGATATAACATTCTTAACACTTGACAACTTGAACTCTTAAGAGGTTTCTATATAAAGATGCTGTATGCTGCATCCTAATGGCAAGAGAATATAATGTAACATCCTAAAGATTTCTTGAACCTATTTTTAAAGTGTAAAACAAAAGCCAAAACACATATGAAATAAAATGTTAACAAGGCTGTTTTGAAATATACCAGAGAAAACAATTCAGAATCTATTAATTCCTAATTTCAACATGTAAAATAGATTTAAAAATATATTTTTGTCTGCATATTCATTTATTTATTGTCTATAACTAAGATGATATTTAACTAAAATAAATAAATATGAAACAGAAGTCAATAAGGATCACAGAGGGAAAGAAACTTGAATTATTCTGGCATTGAGAATTGAATTTTAACAAAAACATATTATACAAAACACCAGTAATTTGACAGTATAAAACTGTAACTTCAAAAAGGGAAAAAATGAGTAGACATTTTTATTGATTTATATTAAATCAATTTTTAAATGGGCCAGTGGAATAAATATAATGGCATACTACTTAAAGATTTTGTTGATTTGATAGATTGCTGTACTTTTTGAGGATGGAGAAATCTCTCATACTCCGAATCTCAGCATGGAGAACAAGACAGGAATATTATGAGGTTTAGGCCAGCCTATACAATTGCATGGGAAGATAGACCCCCATTTCAAAGAAAAATCCCAAGTATCATAATGAAAATAACATAAAGCATGTAATACATGCTCTACTAGGTGTTAAGTATAAACTTTTTGCAGTGTTGTCGACTTTAACACATATAGTGACTGCTACAGGCTCATATGTTGAAAGTCTGAATGTCTGATTCCCTCTCGCTGGCCTATTAAATGTGACTGGGTCTTAAGGATGCTAATTATAGCAATGGATGGGTGCAGAGCCTCAGGAAGAGCAGTAGGTGCCGTCTCTCCATCTCTCCACCTCGTTTTTATTTTTTATATATAAAGATAATCCAGTCTTCCCCCAGTTATACCCCTAACATGGACGATACAACTGATGAATTTTTAAAATGTGTTAACATAGAAAGTTTCATTCGTCTTCATGGCTCATCTTTATAATGCTACACGAGTTTATACAATTATCACATTGGGAAAATCCTATGTACTTTTTCTTGTATGTAAACTGAGAGGTTTTTTGTTTTTATTTTCTAGACATTTCACATCTTTTTGATTTTGACAGTATTAGTCAGACTTCTACAACTGTGATGAAATATCCACGATAAAGAATATTACATTTATTTTTGCTCATGTTTCCAGGAAATATTGGGGAAGCCCTCTTACTTTCAGGTCGGTGGAAGAATGTCGCAGCAGTGGGAGAAGGTGCTAGCGAAGGCTGTTCACAGGTTAGAAATCCAAGAAGAAATAGAGACTGAGGGAGAAGAGAAGGGGGGGGAGGAAGGGCAGAGGGTGGGAGAGGGGAGAGGGAAGGGGGGGGAGAGAGAGAGAGGGAGAGAGAGGAGTGACCTACTTCCTTTACCTAGGCTCCACCCTTCATTGCTCACTCAGCTATGATTGGCTGATATCCTGGAAGATTTGAATGCAGTTCTAGCACTAACACAGAGGTTATTCAAATGGCTTCTTAGAATTATTAAGAATTAGACCCTAAAATGACATCTATTAAATGAAGAACGTTCCCTTGCTGTATTATTTGCTAGAGTCAAAAACTGTTGGGACTGGAAAAATAGCTCCATGCTTAACTGCAGTTGCTGCTCTTCCATAAGACCTGAGTTAGAATTGCTTAAAGGAAGGGATTGTCAATGGCATCGAGTTACTGCTTTATACGAGTAAGGAGTTTTGATGTCCCATTACACAGTACAGTAATCATAGACAATATTGACGTACTGTAAATTTAAATAACGTAAATTATCGAGAAGTTTTATCGAAAAGATGACAAATGTTTGAAGATACATAGCTATGTTTAACCTGTCTTAAACATTGTACAGCACACAGCAAATGGGTAATATGTAGGTTTTGCCAGTTAAAATTAGTTTGTTTAATAATACTTAACATAGTAACATAAGTAATATTAACACTATGAGGTAGGTATTTCAGAATAGGAACAATAATCTTAGTACTTACTTACATATCTTAATTTTCATTTTGAAATTATCTCAAAATACATCTTGTGGGGGGTCTGTAAGATTTTATAATGTTAAAGTAAAAGCAATAATCACATATGAAATTAAGAAGTCATATAGTGTGAAATGTTGGTTACATAAACTATTTTAAGATATGTTAATGTAATTCCCCTCCCCTGAAGCCTTTAGAAACTAGTGTAACTTATAGACTGCTTGTGATAGTTAATCTTGGCCATCAACTTGACAGACTGTGGAAGAAAAGATAGAAAGAGTAGGTAATTGTGTTTTCTTTTATGAGGACACCAATCTCATTTGTGAGGTTAGGATCTTGCTGACTTAATCATTTCCCTAAAGGTCCCTTATTATTACCAGGACATTGAGAATTAAGTATCAGTGCATGCATTTTGGGGGACCAATATTTAGACCCTAGGTAATTTAAACAGTATACACAGTGGGATGTAATGACCAAGTCAACCCATGTGCAATGAATTCCTTCTGTATTAGATGTGGTGAAAACTGTCTTCTCATTACAATAGAATGCACCCGGGTGCAGAACATTTTCAACTGCTTTGCTCTCCCAGTGCCCCAAACACTTTGAGTTGTCATGATTTTCAGTGCATATTTGTGGAACAAATGATTATTGGCCTTCGCTTTCTTTTCTGTAACTTTTCTGTCTATATTTTTGCTGATCAGGGTCTTAAGTGTTTCTTGTTGCTTTGTGGGTTTGTGAGTATTTGTTTGCTCATCTAGAATTTAAATTCTTGTTTACATGTTCAGCAATTCTTTTACCAGTTTTTCTTTTTTTGAGACATATTAGTAATAATTTTTGCTATCTTACCATTTTGGTGCTGTGTTTTACTATAGTTCCATGGGATGAAATTTCAAGTTCCCATGTAGTCTATTCTGTCATCAACTTTACATATCCTACATATGATGATTTATTTTTAAAAAACAATATTACCTGTTTCATGATAATAAAAAATTGTATCACATTTTCTTTTCTTTCTTTCTTTTTCTTTTTTTCTTTTCTTTTTTCTTTTTTTTTTTTTTGTATCACATTTCTAGAGTTTCCCTACTGTTGTTGTTAAGCCATTGTGTTAATAAAGCATTTACTTCAGTTCAAAAAAAAACAGATTTCACTTGAACTCCAACCAAACACCTAGCCAGCTGTTTCACCCCTAGTTAGTAAATAATTCATTTTCCTCACTGTGGTGAAGGAACAGCTTTGCCACACACCAAATTCCCATGTGATTTTTTTTTTTTTTAAATTTGTGTAACTGTCAATTCTATTTTACCTGTCATTTTAATGCCCTCTCAAGGACTGACTATTTAACCCGCTAGGATCCTGAAAACAGTCTCTAGTTTAGCTTTGCCGATTACTGCATATTTAAGTTGAGGGCTCGAAGCACGAAATATTGCCCTTCTAAATGCTCTCTTGTTAAAAAAAAAAAAAAAGCTAATTGCAATAGACAATTTAGCAAGAGTTGTAAATCAAATTCAATCATTACCAGAAGAAAAGTCCTACAGGAGGCTTTTCTTTTTCTTGGCTATTCAAATGTTTATCACACTACTGGACGTTATCATCAGCTCATAGAATTTTAATGATTCAGATAACTTATAACACTGAGAATAGAGTAGCATGAATGGATTTCTTATAAGTGAAATGAAGAAAAGTCTAGCAATGACTTTTCTGTATATCATCATCTTCCTGGTTACTCCTGTGTGAAACAGTGTCATGAATGGCTCTTCAAATTTTCTGATCAGGGCATGAGTGCTGCTTGCATTGATACATTTGAACAGACTACAACAGATCATATCAACAACCCCTAAAGGCTCAGATGCAACAATGCATCTATAAGCATTCAAAGAAAATATATGCAATCCCATATGCTAATAACTTAAGGTGCCTTGGGCAAGTAGATTCAGAATTATCAGCCTTAAAGGTTCACAGGAATTTAAACCCAAGTCCAAGTCCCCACTGTGCTCACAAGTAAGTAATTATTCCTCCCCTTTGCCTTTTGCTTCATATAAGACAATGAGAGGCAGGAGGAACCTAATAATAGGAATTATGGACTCCCTTCATTCACCCCTACCTCCACCTTCAGATGCATGTGAGACTTAAGGCTTTTGGCTGGTACTTAAGTACAAGAATAATTTTCTTTACTCTTGACAATACAACATGCTTTCTTGAGCCTATGGGGGGAAAAAAAAGGTTTCTTAGGAATCTTAGCTATAGCAAATGGTGAGCAGATTAAACTGTGGGTGGGGGCCAGTGAAGAAGACCATAGAAACAGAAAACTCCTGTGTGCAGCTCTCAACAACTTTAAATAGCTATATTCCCAACACTGATTTTATTTAATCCTCAGTTTCTGGGGATTTTTTTTTTTTTTTTTTTTTTTTTTTTTTTTTTTTTTTTTTTTTTTTTTTTTTTTTTTTTTTTTTTTTGCTTTAAATGACTTACATTGTTTCTCTAGACAGTTTAAGACCAGCTAAGTGTATAATGTGTCACTTTGCTCCCAATGTTGTCATTGAAATGTCTGGGGGCATTCATAGCATTGAAAGGAGAATTCTGTCAGCAGCGTCAGGTAGAAGCATTTCCAAGTTCTATAGAGAACAGACAGAGCTAGGGTGCTTCCTGTGCCAATTAGCAGTTTTGCTGAGCAAGAAGGAAGTGTGTCTAAAGATGTCTGAATAAGAACCCAGCAAGCTTGGGATTTAAATGAGAACAGCTCAGCAAGCTTCCTTGGGCTTTTGGCACCCATGCGGACTACAGTAAAGAGTTCCCAAGAAGGTCATCCAATCCCACTGAATCATGGGGATTATGTGGGAGGGAAGTAGCCTTATGGCTTGTTTGCTTCAGCACAGGTCCACAGGAGGACATTTACCAATGCCTGGCACCATGCAGCTTATAAATATTTTCCAGTGATTTTTATGAATACAGCTTTTCAAACGCCAGACAAATGGTGCTAAAGAATAAGTTTCAGTGAAACCTATGAATTGTCTGACAATTCAGTGAAGCTGCGAGTGTGTACTTAGGAAGTAACAGATGTGCTCTGAGCACGCATTTGATTTATATTCTAGGGTCAAGTTTTGTTTTTTTTTTTTTTTTAGTTGTGGAATACTTACCTGATGATTTGCCTGTAACAGTGATGCAACACAGGGATCTGAGTCCCCTCCCAGGTTTTTAGTGAAAGTTAAGCTTAGAGAAAAGAGACTGAATTATAGTATAGTCACCATTTCAGAGGTTGAACTGTAATATTTATTTTACTATAATCCTCAGCTCTTATAGGTCCTTATTCATTCTGAATAATAATAATGTTTTGCTTTATTTTTTTTTTATTTTAAGTCTGTTATCTTCCTATGTGCAAGTTCATTTTGCTTTCTCCTTTTTTCTTCTTAAACTCACCTGCAGGTTTAGTTTTCCTCTTCTAGGAAAGAGGCTTAACATATCTCTTCAGATTACAGTTAGCAATACACATGTACATGCATATAAATACATACATACATACATACATATTATGACTGATGAAGAAATAGAAAAAAAATCAACTAATTGAAAAGCACTCAGTAAGTCAAACATTGTAGAGTAATAAGCATATTGAAATGAACTAGCACTTCTTGAGAAGGGGGAGAAATGCTAGAGACGAATAGACAACTAAAAATCACAGGTTTAGAAATGTGTTCCCTGTACTCGCTGGTTTTGTGTGTCAACTTGACACAAGCTGGAGTTATTACAGAGAAAGGAGCCTCCCTTGAGGAGAGGCCTCCATGAGATCCAGCTGTAAGGCATTTTCTCAATTAGTGATCAAGGGTGGGAGAACCCACTGGGGGTGGTGCCATCCCTGGGATGGTAGTCCTGGGTTCTACGAGAAAGCAGCTGAGCAAGCCAAGGGAATCAAGCCAGTAAGTAACATCTCTCCAGAGCCTCTGCGTCAGCTTCTGTTTCCTAACCTGCCTGAGTTTCAGCCCTGATTTCCTTTGGTGAAGGACAGCAATGTGGAAGTGTAAGCTAAATAAATCCTTTCCTCCCCAACTTGTTTCTTGGTCATAATGTTTGTGCAGGAATAGAAACCCTCACTAAGACACTCCCCAAGTTAGTTCTCAAATCAGCAACCAAGGGAGGCTTTGAAGACAGAAGTCAGATCTTGTCAGTATCTGCCAGACCCAGGTCAGAGACTTTCAAGGTCCAGAGTATCTGATTTCTGCTTTCCTTTTCCATTCCCTCTTCCTGCCTTCCCCTCCCAGTCCCAAGACAGTATGACCCTCTCTGGTTCTCTATGTTTTCTCTTCCATGACACACTAATGTTGAACATGGTCAGTATTCTGCCTCATTTTCCCCAGTATTCAATTAGTTCTTACATCTTATTTTAGACTCTTTTATTCAGCTCAGGCTGATTGGCTTCAAACCTGTAATCCTCCTGCCTCCACTTCCCAGGTGCTGGCATGACTTGGTAAGCCAAGCACACCTGGCCTTTGAAATCTTTGAATTTTATCGTGTTAGAAAAACATCCCCTAACCAGCCTGCTTCATATTGCAGCCACTACCCATCACTATCTAACCTATGAGGTTAACTCACCGTTGAACATCTTAAATACCTGTCCATGATGCCTTTTTTTGTTTGTATTTAGTTTCTTTTGCCACCTAGAATGTAATTTTCATGGAGACTTCTCTACATTTCATTTATAAGAACTCCATTCATGTTATTCTATTTCCAGTGTTAGAAGTTAGTTTTATGTAGCTTGGCCTTTAAGAGAACCTGCCATACATAAATCCTCAGTAAATATACAGTGAGTGAATAGATATGTTAGAATTCTACAGAGGAACAGACCAATTGTATATGTGTGTGTTCTTATGTTCAAATATATGTGTGGAGATGGGTAAGAAATAGGAAGAGGGAAAAAAAAAGAAAGCAGAGAGATTTATTATAAGAACTGGGTTTCATGACTATTGAGGCCAAGAAGTCTAACAATACGCTATCGACATTTCTAGAATCACCAGAAAGTTGATTTTGTCATTTTTTTCCAGTTCAAACTTGCAGACATGAGAACTAGAAGTATCCACATCTGAAGTCAGGAAAAGATGGATATCTGAACTCAGGAGACTCTTCTCTTCTGAAGTTTTTCTTGTGCTTAAGCCTTCAGCAAATACCATCTTCCCATAGTCTATGAATTCAAATGCTAATGTCTTCTAGAAACTTCCCAAGAATGTCTACAGATAGTGTTTTACCAACTATTCTGACAATCCCTAGACCAATCAAGTTGACATGTAAATATTAGTCATTATAAAGTCAGAATAAAAGATCCTTAGAGAACAAAGGTGTCAATGAATCTTACCCATGGGATAGGGGAGACTTAAGGGTAGCTGTGACTATTTAGTTTGGTTTTAAATGAGAGATATTATAGGACTCTATAAAAGAGAACATGGGCTATCAAAATCAAAGAGAACAGTGCACAAGAACACTCTGAAAGAACTAATAATAGAAGTGACTCAGTGACTTATCCAATAAAGGAAAGCATTGGCTCATGTAATGACCAGTCCTGAAATCAGGCAGCCTTGGGGTTGACATTATTCAACAGTTCTTGTGCTCCTATCTACATTACTTCATCCATAGAATGGCTTTCTCCTTAGAGTAGCTTTGCTCATATAAGCAAAAAACTCCAATGATTCAATGATTCAAACTCCAACACTACAACATTCAGAGGGGGAGAGGCAAAAGTTCGTAGAGCACAGAGCATACCCTTTACTCTGATACAGACCATTGTCTAAATCAGTCATTTGACACATTAGATTCAGTCAAATCCTTGTGGTCAGCCAGGCTCATAAGAATTAACTGAAGGGAAGTGGAAATTCATTAGTAATCATATGTTTCGAATAAAATAATAAGATCCATTATCATGTGTGAAAGTGGAAGTGTGCCTCTTAACAAGAAGGATAGAAACCATGAGCATGATTAGGGAATAATTGGGGTCAAAGTCATTTTATATAAGTCTGAAAATGCCATAATATTGTCCATCATCTTGGACACTTCTTTTTTTCTGCTTTCTAATCCATTGCACTTCTTTAAACTCCCAACTCACCTCATTCCATGTCCCTTAAAACCTTTGACCCTTTCTTAAGAATATTTGATCTTGTTTGTTGTTTCTCCTCAAATGATTTAAATCATGGGAGATTCAGAAAATTCATTAGCTCTTGAAACTCCTAAAAGGTCAAATATCCTACGGTTGAATTACCATAAAGTAGAATCCAGTAGTATCAAGAAGCATCTTGATTCCCGTGCACTGCTTCCTGCTTCCAGACACTACAGGGTTAGAGAAGATTTCCTTTCTTAATAGCTGCAAGGTACTCCATTGTGTAAATGTACCACATTTTCTGCATCCATTCCTCTGTTGAGGGATGGTTTCCTTTCTTATTAGTAGCCTTTTAACTAGAAGGTAAGCACCAGGATGCTAGAAAGTTTTGGAGGTTTTGTTTGTTTTTGTTTTATTTTGTTTTTCTGTTTTGTTTTTATCACAAAGACATACACTGGCTGACACTGAGAGTCACACTTAATCATCCTCATGGTTAGAAGTCACTGAACACATTGACAAAGACATGCACCCTGTTGTGACGGGGTCTTCCATGCAATGGAAAATGAAGTCAGGATTTTGCACCGATAACTAGCCCACATGCTTCAGAGGAAATATTGAACTTCATGGAGAAGTTGTCGGACTTCTTGTAATTGTAACACTTCAGGAGTCACCCATTCGACCTCCTTGACCCCTTCAGGAGCTGGAGCAGCATATCTCTCAGGGAACCATGAAGTCTCAGTCTTTCACACCAGAGAAACCTGCTATTTAGCACCAGGACTGAGTCCTGAAGCCTTCAATTTGAAGGGCCTGTAGTAGTCCCTCTTCTTTGCCTTCTTCCATCATTGAACTTGGCAATCAGAGAGGAGAGGAGAGAAATCTGTTTCCTATCCAAGTTAATAGGAAACAACAGCCAAAACTTAGCCTCTGATTCTTCCATGTCCCAGGATTTACTCTGCCTAGTATCTTCTTCTAAAGATCAAATGGAGGCAGCCAGTCCCCAAGGGTGCATATTCTTGGAACATGACTTTTCCTTCCCATACTCATAATTGTAAAATTCTTGGCACACTGATGCTCCTTCAAGAGCTTTTGGAAGTGTGTAAAAGAGTTCTGCTGCACTTTGGGGAGTTATCTAATCTCTTTGGCAGGATAGATTTCAGCGACCTTTTCCAAAGCCAATCCAATTCAAAATTATTATTAAGAGAAAGATGTGGACTGCGGCTCCTAGAGCAATGATTCTTTAGCATTTACTTATCAGTCAAGCAGTATCCTGAATACATTGATATGTTTTGTTGAAATATCTCAATGATTTGGGGTTTAGATGCTATTATTAGTCTCCCATTTATATATAAGGTCCAAAGAAGTTAGCTTCTTGATTAAATTTGCATAACTAACAAGTGAATGTACAGCCTTAACTAGTACTTTCCAAAATGCATGTCTACTTGGAACCTTAGAACATGGTGTCATTTGGAAAAAGGATCTATCCATGTGCATGTATGTCTCTGAGATGCTGTCATACTGACTTGGTGGGTTCTAATAGTCAATGACTAGAATGGAAAGATGTTGTAGGAAGATAAAGTCAGAGATAAGAAGGCCATATGGTAATGTGTGTAGAGGATCGTTACAGCCACCAGGAGTCAAGGTCATAGAACTCATTTGCTATCAGGGATCCCAGAAGGATTTTCGCGTGTAATGGACTATTTCACTGTATTAGTCTCAGAGTGTCCTTTATACATCTCTGTCATACTCACCCTTTATAGCACTTACTTGAAATTAAGAATAGGAAATATGTATTTTTAAAACATATTTAATCAAGGTATATGTGTTAGGGTTTTATTGGTGGGAAGAGACACCATGTCCAAGGCAACTCTTATAAAGGCAAACATTTCATTGTGGCTGGCTTACAGTTTCAGAGGTTTAGTCCATTATCGTCATGGTGGGAAGCATGGCAGTGTGCAGGAAGACATGTTGCTAGAGAAGCTAAGAGTTCTACATCTTGATTCACAGACAGCAAAAGGGGACTGTGTGCCACACTGGGCATAGCTTGAGCATAGGTGACCACAGTGACTGCCCCTTCAATGGCACACTTCTTTCAACAAGGCCACCCCTTCTCCATTAAGTCCATACCTCCTAATAGTGTCACTGTCTATGGGCTTAGCATTCAAACACATGAGTCTTTGGGAGTCATACCTATTCAAACCCCCACAGTATAATAAAAATAAATATATACAGTTATCCTTGGTATCTGTAGGTCATTAGTAACCATGCAGGTGTCAAAGTATGCAGATGCTCAAGTTACTTAAAGAAAACTTATCTGTATATAATCCATCATATCTCTAAATTACCTTTTAAAACTAAGGTAATTAATGTAATGCTTCATATTCTTATACTGTTCTGTTTATAGAGATTTGGAGACAAGTCTGCACGTGTTCAGTACAGATAGAACCATTATAGCCCTAACTACTCAGTGCAGCTGTAAAATGAACACTTTTGAGTCAGTGTTGGTGGAACTCAGGCACAGAACTGATGACTAAGGAGGCATAACTGTTTATTATGTATGCAAATATGTGTTATTAATCTTTATATCCTCAGGTCTAACTAGTGCATGCCATCATATACACAATTAATCATAAAAATAAATACTTTCTCTTTTATTACTGGAACACCCTTCCTTCTTTTCTAGTTCTCTCATGTTTTACACATTAAAGTAAATGCCTGATACTGACAACAATGAATAGAGTAATAAGTATAATCTTCCTGCTAAATACACTTCTATAGTCGATGAGTTCGTTAGCTAACTCCTCATTCTTAAAGTTTATGTTCGGTAAATAATCTACTTGGATTTTTTTTTCTGCCTTCTATCATTTTGCCTTGGTGGATAGAGACAGGACATAAAGCAATCTGTACAACATAATAAAGTAACATAATTGCATTTGAAGACTGAACTCTAATGATTTAGAAGGGGAACAATGCTCTCAAGTTCAGCTTTTCATACTCAGAGTCATAACTATACCTGCAATATCAAAGTATGTCTCTAAAGTATGCAGTAGTCACCTGCTGAGTGGCCTCTAATTCAATTCATTTTAGGTAATACCTACCTGGGAACAGAATCAGATCACATAGGTTAAGAGGTGAATGCCACACACTGCCCTCTCTTCAGAACTGGCTGATGTTTAGTTTCTAGAACTTCTGATGCCATAGGATGAGATTTCCACTATGCCTCTTTAAATTTCATTCATTTGTTAGAGTAGCCCATGGAGTTCACAAAACCATGTTTTACCTTCAGTGGTGAATTGAAGACTATTAAACAACCAAAGAAAGGCTTAGAAGGGTTCTGAGGGTAAGGGCTACTGTGCTGAGTCATATTCTGCTTCTTGGAAGCCTCCACAGTTCACATATACATATAGATGCTCCTTGAATCATCTTTGGGGTTTTTAATGATGACTTTATTGAACAGACATCTTTGAAGCTTGACCAATCTGTGTATAAATGGAGCAGGACAAAAGGGGTATGATGTAAGGATTCTAGTCAGAGAACAGGGAACCACATATGGCCTGTCCTAATCCTTACTGGCCTCTCTCAGCAATAGTCTTTCTCCTGGTGTATAAGCAAAACCCATTCTGACCTGAAGGTCTTTGGTCTACTATAAGGCAAAGTAGGTCAAATAACATCAGTCTTCAGCTCTAAGAATTGTTGGGAAATATGTCCTACTTTGGAAAGGGAGTTAGGAGCCAGGAGCCCTAGGTAAGACATGATATCTTTATGAGTTTTAGATCACATAGTATCAAGGGAACAAAATAAGGGATAAAAGAAAAGCTAATGAACATAAGAAATGAAATTTGAGTAACAACCACAGAAAAGCATGAATAGATTCTTGCTGTTGGAAGAGAGGTCAGAAAATTGTTGCATACCACAGCAACAGTAGAATAAGACTTGCTTAGTGTATCTTTAAATATAAATACACAGTTACTCAGGATGCTTTCTGTAAGTTAGTCTTCACTAAAGACAAAGGTGGAGATGTCTTCCATGATGCTACATAAAGAAGGGAACTTTGCGCATGGATCTTTATATATGCTGTCATGTGGACAGGGTCTGTCATCAAAGGAAACATAAACTTCATCCAAAATTGGGTTCAAATCTTGGTTCTACCATTTAGCAACTGTATATCATTAAAATATTATTCCTATCACAGTCCCTGGAGATAATAAAAGTGACTTCTTTCTGGTTTTTGTTTGTGAGGCAAATATAAGATATATCCACGTTTTGATAGGGAAGACACTTGTATTAGTTTTCTTTGATAAATTACTATTTCACAGTATACCTCTAAGGAATCCTTCGTGAATTATGCATTGTTCTTTTCTATCCCAGATCAAAACTTGTAGGATACTGAGTTACATTTTCAGTCAGATACATACTAGTCTGTATTTAGTGGTATTGCTATGCAATACAAATTTATAAGTAATCAATTTAAATAACCTTAAAGCAATGTTTACATTAATTCTTTGAGAATGTCATACAAGATACTTTGAACATATTTAACTTCCCCAATTGCAACTCATCTCATAAGCACCCTCCCCTCTTTCCCATTCTATTTTGAGTTTCCTTCATTCTCCCATTGTACTGGATGGTTTTGTGTGTCAACTTGACACAAGCTGGAGTTATCACAATGAAAGGAGCCTCCCTCGAAGCAATGACTTCATGAGATACAGCTGTAAGACATTTTCTCAATTAGTGATTGTAGTGGCTATTCCTGGTTGTCAACTTGACTATATCTGGAATGAACTACAATCCAGAATTGGAAGGTTCACCAGTGACCCTAATCTGGAGTCTGGGAGATAGAAGTTTCTGACCTAGATCTTGGTATGGAGATCTTGAGGCATAGTGGCTATGGATTCCAGAAGATTAAGACAGGGAGACCTCCCAGTTCAAGGTCATCTGCCACTAACACCTTTAATCTGGGCTACACCTTCTGCTGAAGACCATATGACATTGGAAGAAGAGAGTTGCTCTCTTGCTTTTTTGCCTGCTTGCTGTGTGGGACTGAGCACCTGCTAGATCCCTGGGCTTCCATTCACAGCTACTACTGAACCATTGTTGGGAAATGGACTGCAGACTGTAAGTCATCAATAAATTCCTTTACTATATAGAGACTACCCATAAGTTCTGTGACTCTAGAGAACCCCGACTAATACAGTGATCAAGGTGGAAGGGCCCATTTTGGGTGGTGCCATTCCTGGGCTGTTAGTCCTGGGTTCTATAAGAAAGCAAGCTGAGCAAGCCAGGGGGAGCAAGCCAGTAAGCAGCACCCCTCCATGGCCTCTGTATCAGTTCCTGCTTCCTGACCTGCTTGAGTTCTAGCCCTGATTTCCTTTGGTGAGGAACAGCAATGTGGAAGTGTAAGCTGAATAAATCCTTTCCTCCCCAACTTGCTTCTTGGTCACGATGTTTGTCCAAGAATAGAGATACCCCGACTAAGACACCCATTAAATCAAGTTTGTATTGCTCAACTAGACTTGGGGGTGGCAACTACCCTGGTGTGTGTGGTTCACCTACTAGAGGTCAGACCATTAGAAAAAAACCGACTCACTATTCCCCAGCAGCGATCAAATGCCAATAGCTTTTGGGTTAGTGGTGAGAGTTTGGACCCACATTCCCTGCTATGCTAGGATTTTGTCTAGCTTGAACTTGTGCAGATCTTGTGCATGCCATCTCAAAAGTAGTGTGTTTATCTGTCCAACTGCCCTGTTGTGTCTGAGAAACATGATTTCCTTGATATTATTCAAAATCTCTGGCTCTTACAATCTTTGTTTCCCTTCTTCCTTCTAAAATCCCTGAGCTGTGGGGGAAGGAGTGTTATTTGGGTGGCCCAGCTAGGGATGAGTGGGTCACATTCTCTTTTTTCTCTGGACATAGACCAGTCGAGGTTCTCTCTGTTAATTCCCATATCTGATGAGGGCTGAGATATACTCTTATATGTGAATTCCATATTTTTTTTTAAAAATGGAAAAAAAATAGTGCTATTGAAAGTGTGAGAGTGTTATGCACCAGTCCACTCACTGACTGTGGGCTGTAGGTTGAAAGCAAGATGATGCATCAAATGCTGTCTTTTTGAACCTAGCAAACAAACTGCCATGGACTCTGTTTGTTTCAGTTGCAAAAGATGTCGTACAATGAACAGGATCCAAATGCTTACTTAAAGACAGAGATTATTGACAGGTTGACCCCTGAATGAAAGTCAAATGCTTCTTCTGGCATTATCCTCTGGAATTAGAAATCCAATCCTTCCTCAGATGAGAAGCTAGCTGCTCTGAACTCATCGTGGGAGAGCTGTTCCTTAGTCGATTGTGAGCCATAATTATGATTGTGACCACATGTAAAAATCTAGAAGCATATTTTAAATTTTAGTTGGTACCAAAGCCCAGGATTCACGTTATGGCTTGTGTCAAAGGCAGAATGAATACATGGAGAACTAAAGAGAGACAGGGGGAGAGGGAAATGTTTAACATGGAAAGCCTTGCTGGTTGTGTACAAACATGCTTTATCTTCCCTTTTGTGATATCAGCGTCCCTTTGGTCTTCTCCAAAGTGGGAGGTAAGGCTCTCCAGAGAATTTCTCTTCCTGTCTGCTCTCCTCTTCCCAGGAATTAAGGCTACCCACCCCACATTCTTTTCCCAGATTGTTGGATGACTTCAGCCTGAGAAGGATAGAGATAAAAGCAGTCCAGATAGGGTCAGCAGGTCTGAGACCTCTAACAATTGTGCAACCCATGGCAACAGTCTTTCTCCTGGGCCTTAGATCTCTCCCTCTTCACGGAGAACAGGGCCAGATGACTGGTACGCTGCCAGGTTGATGAATGCTTTTTGGATTTTTTTTATCCTACTTTTTAAAGTATGTTCCTAACCATGAGGAAGGAGTACTGTCTCTACCAAGGACCTTTGATTACATTTCTTCCCTTGGACAACACAAACCTTCCTTTTTTTTTTTTCCAAAAAGATTTTCTAATTTCAGAGCAAAGCTGACAGGGTTTAGCTTCTTCTGAAAACTAAAAATTAAAAAAAAAAGGAGGATTCTATGTTTTATTGTTTTTGCATGCATGATCATAAATATATGAATATGCAAAAGCAGCCTCTGAATTTTTCCTAGTTACCTACATGCTAGACAATGAAAAAGACATTTTACTAAGATAGTTTCAAGTTTGCTTATTTGCTTGTTTCCCCCCAGAAGGGCCTGGCACTAAAATGACTTTTTGAAAGGACTGGAGTTCAACCATGAAGATTGGCTGGGGATCCGTGTCTAATTATAACGGAGACCATCCAGTGGTTACATTTTGACATTCTCTCTTCTCCTGTAACACTACCCTTAATAAGCTTGGTTAACCTGCTTCGGACAGTACTCCTTAGAAACTCTAACCTTATCCCAATTCTGATCTCAATTACAATAATGTCGTTTCTCTTTGTCACTCAGTACACAATGACTTATCTCTGGAGTCTTGTGTGACCCATTTCTGACCAATATATTAAAAGGAAAGTGGAGAGACCCAGGTTTCTAAGAGAGATTGCCCTCTTTATTAATATAACATAATAGGCTCTGCTGGCTCTTCTGTCTGCTGTTGATCTTCTCTTTGTGCTTGAAGAATAGACAACAAAGCTTCAGCGTCCTATAGCCACCTGTGCTTACACAGCAATAAAGAGAAGGGAAAAGTATACACAACAATGAGCTTCCCCAATTGTGTTGGGTACCTACTGCTCAATTTCTTTCCCTCTTTGATTTGTTTTAGAACCTTACTTTTGCCTAAGCTACTTGGAGCTGAAAAGACAGTCTTAAATGATCCAACTAGAGTTTGGCAGACATACTTAATTCACCATGACAATATGGATGGTGTCTAGCTATTTTCACATTTATGTTTATTATTATTATTATTTTATTTTACTAAGGTGCTCTTACTATGGCCTTATCAGAATGTAACTGTTTCTCATCCTCTCCCACGAAGTTCTTTCTGTTGATTCCTCTTCCTTACAACTGCAAAGACGCTGCAAGTACTGCCAGTATAAAATAAATAGCTTGTATTTATTTGTTTGTTCATTTGTTTTTAGACAGGGTCTCTTACACAGGTAAAACCATAATTTCATATTCTGTTATCATTCTCCAAAATGACAGTGCCTGGTAGCAAATGGTAGAGTCCCCAGGGACTCAGTGCCTCTGCATCCATTGAGAGAGCATCTGTCCAGCACCTGATCTTGCTGTGCATCTAAGAAAAGACTGCAGGAAACCATTTCCCGAGGAAGGCATTCAGAGAAAGTTCTGCTGCCCCATGCTGATGGAGGAACTCTGCGCATGACTAGGAGCTGCTTTAAATAAAACCCAAGGGAATAAACAAATTTCTGATCAAACATGGAACCCACTACTGTTCACTTAGCAATTTCCCACTTACAGTGTGTGTGTCATGCAGATAAAAAGGCTTATATTCCAGTCATCCTTTACCCAGAGCTATGATTTATAGACTCATTGAATGGTTCACAGTAACAGATGATTCATGTCTAGTACATACGCAGAACCTCACTCAGTGAGAGGATAGAATTCATTAAAAGGCTTATAAGATCCGAACCGACTACAAGCTACTTTATATCTTTGTAAAACATGTAATATGAAGCTTATGCATAAGGGATTACTAAAAATTAGTTAAACTGTTTTTTTTCCCAGAAGCTTTAAATGTACAGTGTTGGCAGACACTAAATTAGAATTTAAAGTTGGCTTTGAAGCTTCAAGGATGTATATCTTGAAGCAAAATTTGATGTTCATAAAATGATTGTTGATTCAAAGTTCTACATATTGGCTACAATTTTTCCTTATTGGAACCATAATGTAAAATTAGAGACTGCTCCTTCAGGTGAGAGAAATCTCTCTCCATATGTTTGGTAATATTACGTACAAAAATATGCAACTGAACTTAGAGGAAAAAAATGGTGCAGGGGTCAGGGGCGATGGTTCAGTAGGTACAACATTGGCTGCGTAAGCAAGAGGAGCAAGGTTTGTACGTCTAGCATTTACATGGACATCTAGTTGCGCCTGGAAGCCCACCAGAAGTCCCAGGCTATCCACTGTAGAGACAGACAGACAGAATCTCCAAAGGCAAACTAGCCTAATCCAAGAGCTTTGGGTTCAAGAGAGAGTCACCTTGCCACCATGTATAAGAGAGAGAGAACAATCAAGGAAGATATTCGAGTTCTTCCACGTGTGCAAGCACAGGTGCATGTGTACCCACACAAGCATGTGCTCCCATGTTCCCCGTATGTGGAGAGCACTCATATACTTACACATGCATATCATCCACACATATATCCCCTCCCCACAAAATAACTTGTCACAGTGTTCTCACTCAATGTAACATTACATACTCTTAAATAAAAAGAATAGAATCAAAATTAGGTGGTGCTGATTGAAAGTGAGCTAGAGCCACAGCATAGAACACGTTGGCAGAAACAAATTTAACCTTCTTAAATGTGTCTGTATTTCAATCCTTTCTCTTTTCCTCTGCAAATATCTTGCATTTTAACCACCAAACTGGAGTTCTTTTTCCTCTTTCTAAGTGTTTCAGGATTAACTTCTCCAGCACCTCAAAGCTCAGTTTGTTATCTTGTGTTTTCTCAGAATTGTCAAGGAGCAACCAAGCTTCTCTGATGAGAACTTCAGGCTAAAAGGTTAATGATTGGTTAGAATTTTCTGTCATTGACCTTTTATGGCACGTTTCCGTATTTTCCTGCTCTTTCCTAGTCTTCAAATCCATCCTGTAAAGATTATGAGCATATAAGTGCAATTTCAGTCATTAGCCATGCCATCTGAAAGGGAAGCTGGGAGGGAACGACCCCTGTAGTAAGACTACAATTTTTATGGAGTAACAACTGGACCCTATGCGCCCGGGGAATAAGCAGGTTCAAGAGGCATTAAGAGCAAACTCTGGAATCAGAACACATAAGTTCAAGTCCTAAGTCTTGCTGCGTGCTTGCTTCCTGAATGTAGAAGCGACTGTCCCCCATGATCTGTGAGGATGTTAAACTGCCTACCCTATGGAGTTCTTGAGAGCATATGAAACGCCTTACACATCTAGAACAATAGCTGTGTTCTATCGTTCCTATTACTTATTCAAAGTTAGGCTCATAGTGACTTTTGAACCTGTACACTCTTGGAGCTAAGGTTAAAGGTCAAGTGAAGGCAGGTAACCTGAATGGCTTCTGGGGGGAGGGGGCAGGACTAATTTAGAGAGGCGCGACGGAAGGAGAATGAGGACTTTTAATTCTTGGCCCTGCTTCGCTGGTTGGCTCCTGACCCATCAGTCCTGCTCCGTATTGCCTACTTTCCCTCAGATGCAAACCCCAGGTGTTGAACCCCTCACGTTCTAAATGTGCTGACGGTTACACGGGAGCAGCAAAGCGGCAATGTGCTGGTTGAAGTGGATTGGCCTGAGTTTTTAAAGAAACAAATGGTGGCCAAAAATAAACGTACTCACCAGCTGGCTTGAAGATCCCGTTTTAGATGCTTATAGGTCTTCGGTGACTTCACAAAAGCCTTCCCCCAGCTGTTTTTAAGTGAGGCCAGCAATCCGCCATGACAGGATGCTGACCAGTGCTGGCCCGATGGGAGATGAGTTGGCATCGGAGCTCAGAAAATGCAAAATATCATTTTGGAAAACTGGCTGACATGCATGGGAGTCACCTCCCACTCCTGGAAGGCACGTGGCCTGCAGTGTCAGCCTCATCTCACTGACACTGCAGCTGAAATACCCACCATTGCCCTTTTGCTTGCAAATGGAGTGAAATGTCCCAGGTTATAGAGGATGCTGTCCCCAGATGATACAGTGATAGAGTCTTCTTAGCTTGTAAGCAACTACAGCCAACTTGCTGCTTTGTATACATTAGCCATTCCCATATGTTATTTTAGAAAATAAAGATCTGAAAAATAGCGACATACATAATTCTTTTTTTATTAAGTCATTTTTATTAGATATTTTCTTCATTTACATTTCAAATGCTATCCCCAAAGCCCCCTATATCCTCCCCCTTCTCTGCTCCCCAACCCACCCACTCCTGCTTCCTGGCCCTGGACTTACATATTTCTTTCTCATTCGGATAAAACAAATCTAGGGGTAGGCTCTCTGAAGCAATATGACAACTTCACACTGTTACAGACTCAGAATATTTTCATCTTCCTTCACCAATGGATAGTGTCATCATTATTATTATTATTGTTATTATTAACTTGTAATCAAAAGACTTGATGTAGCTTTGGCCATTACATTTGCTTTCAGGGAAACCTGGGGTAAGCGTGGGGGGCATGAGATAGCCTTTGTTCATTAAGGCTGATTTTAAGCAAAGGCATACATATAATCCTCAACTAGACCGCATTCAAACCCTCACAGCGACCTCCTAAGTGGATTGCAAAGTTTGTCCTTTTATCTGTGCAGCAGTGTGCCTAACTAGAGGCTGACCTTCTCATAGCTGTGGGAAGTACCAAGTGATGTTGCAAGTTAGCCGGTATCCTGCTAGTCTTCCTTCTCCAAACAGGGATAATATTGCCATTCATATAATTTGAATATGAGAATTAAATGGAGTAATAAATGTGCAATAATAGTAAAACTAAAAGACAAACAACAAAACAAAAAGAACAAAAATACCCCTTTCAGTGGTTCTTGTCAAGTTGCTGGATAATCTAAAGATCATCTGAGCGATAGCAGCCAGCGTTAATTCAAATTATTTAATTCTGTTTGAGACCGTAACTGAACCTCTGTGCTGCACCTAAAACCTTTATATCAACTGAGACAAATGAAGCACTTCTTTAGGGTGGAGTGAATGAGACTCAGCATAGACTATCATTAGGCTGCTAAAATTCATTGGTTGGGTAGCCATTGCTCTTCTTCCATTATTCTCCTGATCCAAGTGTTTACAAGATGACATGTTTCTCATCACATCGTTAACCAGATGTGCATCACGCATGAAGGAGGATAGAGGCTCCTGCCCACCCTTTCTGGGTGTAAAACAGAGTCAAGAGTCAGCACAAATAAATAAAAAGAGTGGCCTCTGCCCAAAAGTGATGAATTGAGTCAAGAACGATGTAATCAGTGTGAAGACTGAAAATACAGCTGTTGCGTGTTTCAGAAAAAGCCCTGCCCTGTTCGCTGGTACCAAACCCACAGCAAGAGGCAAGAGAAAAACCATTAAGACCTTGAAACACCGCCAGTCCTGGTGCAGCATCAAAGCCTAATGGCCGCCCAACTGTGCTCAGCTGGTCCTCTCCCAACAATGGTCGATAACAAAAGCCAGATACTACACCAGCTGCTGTGCGCCGGGCTAAAACAAGAGAGTCCGTCCACGAGGCAAGCTTGCGAAATGATGAAAAGTCACTAAGGGGAAAGCTTGAACGGTGTGGTCTGTGGGGAGGACCACAACAAAGGCGCCGGAGTCGGGGTGTGTGCGTGCGCCGCTGTGTTTTGACAGTTAATTGGAGCTGAAGAGCTCACTTCAGGAGAAGCAATGAGTAACTGGCTGAGGCAGAGGAGGAAGCTCAGTGGGTTTAGAGAGCAGCCAATGGAGCGTGTGATCAAGGGTCCCCTGGGCCTCAGCAAGGGGCCAGCACTTGCGTTCACTTGGCCTAGTGTTTTCCTACCGTGGTTGAATCATTCAAATGGAGGGTAGCTTAATGGCGGTTGGTTGAGAGCAGACTCCTTTTTCTCAGCCTACCCCCCTCCCATGGCTCCTTGTGTAGAGCATGTTAGGGCTGGCCCTCGTGGATAATTTTAAGATCCTGCTTGGGAAGCTGTGTTGGAGCTGTATTTATTGATTTATTATGGTCTAGTAAGGTATTTTTATTTATTTATTTTTAGCATTTCTGTCCATATGAAAGTTCTTCTACCTGTTCAGGTAGAGGAAATGCCGGCGGGCTCTCCTGTTGCTGGTTCTGTAGATTCAACCCCAGCCTTAACCTAAAGGTGTTCTCTTATAACCATAACCTTTGTGCAGAGTTTGAAAGAATTCGGTTCCTCTACTCAGGATGAAGACACAGGAAAATCAAGTTGCTATGTTTGGGGAATTTCTTTTCATCTTTCCTCCCACCCTACCCATCTCTCATTCCTTAGCTCATTTTTAGCTCAGGAGGGCTCAGTCTCCCAAGTGCTAGTATTACAGACTTGAAGCATCGTCTTCAGCTAAGATAGGTAACATTTCAAACAGGATTCACCACCTAAAACTTCGTAGTCAAGGGCTCGAGAACAGGCTTCAAAGTTAACGGCACTTTGTGGGCTTTTTTGGGAGACCTGCGCTAAGTTTCCAGTTCCCACATGGAACTTTACAACTGACTGTAACTTCAGCTATGGGGAATCTCATGTCCTCTTTTTCTGTCTCTTTCCAGCACCGGGCACCTGCATGCTGCACAGGCATGCTGGCCAAACACCCCAACTAATAAATTACAACATAATGGTTTTCTTAAATATTAAAATTCCTCAAGAAAATGGAAATTCTTGGCTGTTGAAACAATGAATATATGTTGTTGCTAAATGATAAAAAGTACCATACATGTTAAGGAAATTGAAAGAAATAGAATTTATCAGCATTTCTGAGATTGCTCTCAATTTCTTGCTGTTTGTAATACTGGAAACGGTACCCATGTCTGTTTATGAAATCTTAAAATTTCTAAGATTGATTTTTATTGTTTTTAATTTTGGGTATGTATAGGAGCCCAGGGAGGCCAGAGGTATCACATCCACTGAAGCTCGGTTACAGGCTTTAGATAGGACCAAGCTACGTTCTGCCAAAGCAATACATACTTAACTGCTGAGCCATCTCCTGCTCCCAGGGTCTCCTGTTATAAAAATGCACATTCCATCAAACATCTGAAAGAAATAGAGAAAATCTTTATATTTAAATGTTAAGCATTCTATATGAAGAGACGAGTTTACATTTGTGACATGTAGAAAACACATCTTACAGCTATATTATACCAAGGTAATGGAATTGTCATACTTTCAATTATCCCTTTTTAAATATTCACTGTGTACACTTGTTTACTTAGACTGAATGTCTGAGCAAGCCTCAAACTTACTATGAAATGTCCCTGACCTTCTGATTCTCCTCTCTCTGTGTCTGTCTCTGTGTCTGTCTCTGTCTGTCTGTCTGTCTGTCTCTCTCTCTCTCTCTCTCTCTCTCTCTCTCTCTCTCTCTCTCAAAAGTGTTGGGGATACAGGGTGCTGTAGCCTGAGCCTATGGTGTTCTGTATACTAGTAAAGTACTTAATCAACTGAGCTACATCCCCAGCCTCACACTCGTTTATTCAACAGCTGACTGCTACAGTTGATATTTTTCAATATTTTCACTGAGTTTCCATCAGAAGTTTATTGAATTTAATGAATTTATTAAAACTTCACTGCTTTGGTTTGCTAGGAGTAGGGTTTCCTTTATAAAAGTCAGTGTTGCTAGCTTTTGGAAGAAAAATGTTTGTATATATAAAATGATCACATATATAAAGTTTAAAATAGCCTCAAAATCCAATGCATATACTAAGTAGAGAACAAGTCTAAGGATATGTTTTGTTGAATTTTCACCAATTGAATGTACCAATTAGTCAGGGTCCTTCAAAATATTTTTAGAGTCTCATATTCTCAGCGTGGTTCATGACATGTTCTATACTCCACCAAAGGATAGTTACTGTCATGACTAACTGTAATGTCAAAGGTTAATTTAATCTCTTAAAGGTATGCAGAGGAAATCATTCAGTATGTATAGAAATCGTTCAGTATAGACTCACTGATTTGAGTCTAGTGTCTACACATGTAGCAATATTCTTATGAGATTTTTAAAAAAGATTTATTTATTTTATATACCTGAGTACATTGTCACTGTCTTCATACCCAGAAGAAGAGGGCATCGGATCCCATTAAAGATGGTTGTGAGCCATGATGTAGTTGCTGGGAATTGAACTCAGGTCCTCTGGAAGAACAGTCAGTGCTCTTAACCGCTGAGCCATCTTTTCAGCCTGCTTGTGAGTTTTTTTTTTTTTTTTTTTTATGTCCTTGTTCAACCTCTTGCTGTGTAGCTTTGCAGAATACAATGTGTGACATTTATTTATGAGATGTTTGTAACCCAACATTGTTATGAAAGCTTTTGCATACCAGTGTCAACCCATGTGTGCATTTTAACTGGTTATAGGTATAGTACTTAACCATTAGCTTGCAGATATCATTAAAACCAAAATTCTTTGCCATTTTATTACTTTTGTTGTTATAACTTTAAATCTCAAGCTGAAAGTGCTAAAGCTGTTGAATAGTATAACAGTGCTATTAAGTTTAAATCTCATTCCGTTGTAGCTGTAAGATGATACATTTTTAAGGCTCAAGGACACAAACAATGGAGAGGAATAGAAGTGGCAGATACAGCATGTAAGTCCTAATCTGGAATGCTAGCTCCTTTTCTGCAGATGGTCAGGGAAGGTTGGGGCTGAATAGGGAGAGCCCAAACTCTGTCGAAACTGTGGTCTTCGCTTAGTTACTAGCATTCTGTTTTCCTGTTAGGTCATCTAGGATAATTAGAGACACTTGAACATCTCATATTACAACTAAAATGCCAAAAAAGAAAACATCCCTTTGGACTTTGGGGGTTGAAGGCTAACGAATGGCTGCTTACTGCTGGGTGGCTTGTGCAATGTATCGAGTCTGGGCAAATCGCATGCAGTCTATGTTAAGAGTTACAGTTACAAACAAGAATGGGTCAATGAAACACTGTCCAGCATGAACACAATGTGAACAGCCATGGATATGAGTAGTTTGGAGAGAGTGACAGACTCCAGGCCTAAGACTATTAATGAGCAGTGGAAAAAATTAGTCACAGGGACACAGAAAGCAGAGGACACAAGAATCTAACAATGCAAAAAACAAACAAACAAACAAAAACAAAAAACAAAACAGAATCGATTTTATCATCTATTCAGGATTAGATCCTGTGGGGATAATAAGCAAGGAGAAATTAATTTTGAGCTGTTTTCCTTATCAAGAGTTAAATCCTGGAGTTAAACAGTGGAATCTTGAAAATTTAAAAAAAAAAAAGAGTTTGTGAGATTCAAATATTTTAACAATAGAAGCATGAGCATACAGTGTCTTACCCTTACACAACCACTATATCAGTGGGATATAGTGACATACTGTTTCACTTAGAACCTATGAGTCCTAAAATCATTTTTAAAAACATTTAGTTTTCTATATAATAGATTCCAGCTTCTGCTTTTTATATTGCACACAGAGAAAGAAATTGAAAGATTAAGTGCTGATCTTTAAAGACCTAAGCGGATGAAAGAAAAAAATCTATTCTGGGTCCCAGCCAAGAATAGGTAAATACTGCAGGGGTGCTCCATATCATCATTGCTCTGTGACTCGCACTCTGCAGCAAGTACATATTACAATTCCATTGTACAGAGAAGCCTTGGAGGAGAGAGAGGGGAAGGGGAGAAGGAAAGGGGAGGGGAGGGAGGATTTAAACATGCTTCCATGTTCACAGAGTTCACAGTGGATGGGGCTGCCCACACAAGCAGCCCTGTAGCCACTCCTCACATCCAGAGAACATTGGCTCAGCCACTGTGATAGAACTATAGGAACTAAGCTGCTTTAGATGAGGGTTTTGGAAGCTCCTTCAACAAGTCAGTAGCAGAAAGAAAAGTAAAAGAGAAAATGGAAGAAAATGGGCATCAGAGTCAGATAGAATTCAGTTCTTCCTTTTCTTGACTGTGTGTCTTAGGGTTTATATTCTTGCACAAAACATCACAGCCAAGAAGCAAGTTGGAAAGCAAAGGATTTATTCAGCTTACACTTCTACATTGCTGTTCATCACCAAAGGAGGTCAGTACAGGAACACACAGGGCAGGAACTTGGAGGCAGGAGCTGATGCAGAGGCCATGGAGGGATGCTGCTTACTGGCTTGCTTCCCCTGGCTTGCTCAGTTTGCTTTCTTTTAGAACCCAGGACTACCAGCCCAAGGATAGCACCACCCACAATGGGCGGGGCTCTCCCACCCTTGATCATAATTGAGAAAAATGCCTTACAGTTGGGTCTCATGGAGGCGTTTCCTCAAGGGAAGCTCCTTTCTCTGAGACAGTTGCAGCATGTGTCAAGTTGACACACAAAACCAGCCAGTACACTGTGTATGTTTATTTTCTGCGGATCTATTTTCTTATCTACGTGAAGAACCATACGTAGACATATATTCCAAATGGCCATTACAGAACATACGTTTAGTTGTCTGGTGTTTCCTCTCACCTTTCCTCAAACAGGAGAACAACCCCTCACCGAAGCTCTTGCCTCAAGGCAGGTGGAATCTAGCCACAGAGCCCAGTGTTATATGTAGCCTCAAGTTTGCCAGAAACAGAGATGGTTCCCCTTAATTGACACTGAGATCATCTACCCTGCACAGAGAAGTCAGGTTGCTGATCATATTTAAGAGTCTTCCTCACTGATTGGCAACAAGCACAGAGGAAAACTGTCAGCAATTCGCATCCAGGTCTGCCTCCTGTGCCGACTGCAAACCCATTCATAGTTATTTTCATTCACCTCCTAGTACCACTAACTTTTCCCAACCTTTCTGTGTCTGCATCATCTAAAAATGGCATCCGTTTCCTTTAAATCCATATTCACTATCCTTTGTCGTTTCACCTAAGCTTACTCAAGCACCATCCTTCTCTAATTTATAGGGTTTTGTTTGTTTGTTTTATCGTCTCCCCAGGCAGATGTCTGTGTTTGAACTCAGCATCCAATGGAACTCAGATCACCCTCTTCTGCTGATCCATGTCAATCAGGTATCTTCAGATATCTGTACAAGATTTTTTTTTTCCTGGATCAAAAAAGTCTGATTTCTGAGACAAAATATGAAAAAATGTTGAGGAGATACGGTTTGGAGGCAAAGGAATTTGGGGGTGATAAAAAGAGGAATGTAACATAATACTTCCATGTAATTACAAAATGATTTCTGACCCCTCTGCTCTGCTAAAAGTTGTACAGTGATGAGAATATTTGTCTACTTTATATACTGGATGTGCCCAAACATTCACTTTCGGTCTTGGATCTCAAGGTCTCTGTGTGCATATTTCTCATGCCTTGATCACCAAGTCTTTGCCTGTTGGTTTTTCTGTGTCTCTGGCTTTGCTTTAATTCCACGATTACAACCATGATGCCTGGTATTTATTCCAAGTTGAAGTTTCCTTTGTTGGTTCATCTCTCTTGACTGTCTTCTTCTCTTTGAAGTCATCTAGTCTCACAAACCACTCTCCTTGGGATAACTTGCAGGTTTCCACACATACCTTGGTCCCGGTCTTTTCGAACCTTATTCTCACATTAACCAGGCCTGTTATCACTTCAACCTGACTCTTTTCATCACTTACAGCCTGTTGACCTTGCCACCCCAAGACAGTCCCCAGTAATACTGCAGCCCTGACTTGAGCTTTCACCTTGGGAAACCTCTTCGCTTTTGTCTGTGTTAGCATTTGATTTAGGAATTGCTTCGTATTCAGCTCTGCTTTTCGGGCTACTAGTATTCTCTCTTATGTACTAAACATATAATGAAAGACTATCAAGGCTGGGGATATATCTCAGTTGGTAGAGTGTCTACTTATAAGCATGCAGTAAGTCCTCAGTTTGATTCCTAGATCAAACTGTGTGCGGTGGTTCATACCTGTAACCCTAGCTTTTGGGACGTGGAGGCAGAAGGGTCAGAAGTTCAAAGTCATATTTGGCCCTATAATAATTTCAAAGGCAGCCTGAGATTGACGAATACAGAAAAAAGAAAAAAAAAAAAAAGAAAGGAAAACAATGAAACAATCTCACACACTCCCTCTCAGGGGATCTGCAGGGAGCAAGCAAGCTTTTAAACATGCCAAATAAATTGTATATGACTGTGAAAATGTCTTATTCTTTCAACACTAAAAGTTATTGGTAATTCTCACAGGAAATGAAGACTTTAGAATGACCTCATTGTAATCACAGGCAGGGATATTTTCACCAGGATCTGCAATCCAAACAAAAGTTGGAGAGTTGTACCCTCAACCTCCAACAATATCTAAAACCCAGCCAATGTCAGTATTGAAGACAACTTTGACTAATCCATTAAACCACACCTCAAATCCTTGGCTTATTGAATTGTTTGGCCATATTTCTTCACTATTAGGTTCTCTGTCTTTAATATTTTTAGTCACGCTCTTTTCAGTGTTTGGGATTCATTGCCCACATCATTAATGCGCTCCTTAGCTCTATCAGTTTTGTTCTTTGACCCTTTGTCTGTCTGTGGTCACTTGTTTTTGAACTCATACTTGTTTTTCTAAGAAGTAGATTGTGTCTTTTTTTTTTTTTTTTTCCAAAGAAGCTTGCACTTCAGTAACTTGTTCAACTTTTCCATGGGGGAATTAACGTGTTTGCATTTCTTACAGGCTGACTGTCCTGTTGAAGCATTTTAATAATGATTTTAAATGGTGACTGTTTGCTTTGAATGCATAGATTTACTTGATCATACAGATGGGCAAAGGACTGGGCTTATCATATGTTGATATTTGACTTGGCTTGAAAGTGTGTATGTCTGATTCTTACAAGCTCACCTGTGCTAATTGTGAGACTAGGATTTGATTACCAATTTCAAATAGCCAGTTTTGTACTGGCTGTTGAGACTTAGAAGACTGGCAAGCAAGGCTAGATGTCTATGTGCAAAACACGGAAAGAACTAGAATGTTTGAGCACATCGCTCTGCTGTGTTGAGCCTTTTATCTTACCCTCCCACTGTATCATGGGCTGAAAGTCCAACACTTCCCAAAACATGTTCTTCTCAATGTCAAGATCATGTTACATTTACCAATTCTGTTTACGTCCTCTTGGCCTGCAGACTGTCACCTGGTTTGCAAACCATTAAGATAGGTTTATATACTGGAGTCAAATGCCTTAGCCTGCCAGCTATATAGACTTGCTTCAGTTGTTTTATAATCCCTTAAAGCAGTGGAACTCAACCTTCTTAACACTGCAACCCTTTAATACAGTTCCTCAAGTTGTGGTGAACCCCAGTCCCATCCCAGCCCATAAAATTGTTTTTGTTGCTACTTCAAAATTGTACTTTTGCTACAATTGTTAGGAATCATAATGAAAATCTCTGTGTTTTCTGATGGTCTTAGGTGACCCCTGTGAAAGGGCTGTTGGACTCCTCAAAATGGGTTGCAGCCCACAGGTTGAGAACTGCTGCTTTAAAGAATTGTTGTACTGGTTACGGCGTGGCTAATTTCGTTATTTGAATCCTGCCATGCCAGTGACTCCAGGTCATGTGTCTGGTTTGTCTTCATTTTCTAATCTGGGGCTTTAGTCTTTTCCCTTTCAACATCACTATAAGTTTTTGAAAAATACAACTGTTTTATTATTTTGCAAAAGAAAAATTTTGGAACACAAAGAAAGCTCAAGTATGTGCTTGCTTGTTATCTACTGTTGGAAAATGTATATTTTATTTGTCTGTCTGTGATTTATAAGCCCAGCTTTACCACACACCCATGCCTATAGAGTCACTTTTCCTTTCTGAGCTATGTATTTGTTATATCTTCATTGCTGTTTAAACAGCCACGGTCACAGAGTTAATCAATGCCTAAAGTAGCCCAATCAAATGATTTTAGGTACTTCCTTAGTCCTCATTTATGCATAGTCATCCCAACCTTCCTATGAGTCAGCATTATGTGTACAAGTACAACATGACTTTTCTGGGCCATGAGCAAGTATGCCCTGTCGCCCACTAAAAATGAAACAATACCAGTTGCATTTTATAACTGTCCTGATCTAAACATGAGTCTGACCCCGGCTGAACTCGTTATTACCTATCAAACTTAGGATCTTCCAGCTTTAGCCTCCAGAGTACAGACTTCCCTGAGAAGCACTGGGCCTGGCTCTCTTGCAGCATTTTAAAGAACATTT
This sequence comes from Mus pahari, assembly GCF_900095145.1. Classification (NCBI taxonomy): domain Eukaryota; kingdom Metazoa; phylum Chordata; class Mammalia; order Rodentia; family Muridae; genus Mus; species Mus pahari. The sequence continues at coordinate 75,053,857 of NC_034598.1, read as the reverse complement.
AAAATGATACTTAATTTATTATTGTATTTTTAAAAGAATTTTATATGCGAGTATTGCTTTTATATCATTTCTACCCCTTTCCACCTCAGAACTCCTTCATTGTCTGCTACTTCTAAAATTTATGAACTCTATTCCTTTAGTTATTATTGTCATGGGGTATGTGTGTGTGTGTGTGTGTGTGTGTGTGTGTGTGTGTGCACACGTGTAAATACAACCTGTGGAGTACATTTAGCGTTGTCCTTAGGTACACGTGTTTGGAATTGATCATTTTGGGGTGGATAACATTTAAGGGGTCTTATCCCTAAAGAAGACTGGACCTCATTCTCTTAAAAACCATTAACTGCCTATAGCTTGTTGTCTATGGGTAGGGACTTGTGAGATTTTCCCCCCAGGCCCACTGGCATGTCAACTGCTGTTGTCATTTTTCAGGTCTCACTTAGGAGGCCAGTACTGCTGAGACTTCATGATGCAGCTTCAATGTCATATGTGAAAGTCAGGCACTGTGCTCTATCTCTCACAATCTTTTTACCCCTATGCCCAGATGTTCCCTGAGCCTTAGGTGTAGTGTCTGTATTGTAGATTTATCCTTGCAGTTGTTCATATTGCCCAACATATGTGAGTTTGTTTTTGTTTTTCTTATTATATTTTATTTTGGTTCCTTAGTAGTCCTTAGATACCTGTTTGTTTTCTAATGAGAGACAGAAAGGGGGTGCATCCAGATGGGAAGAAGGAGCTGGGAATGGTTGAAGCAGTGGAAACCATAATTTGAATGTATTTTATGAGAAATATCTATTTTCTGTAAAAGAATAAAACAAGTTTTTTTTTTGTTTTTGTTTTTTGTTTTTTGTTTTGGATGAGGGCTAAGAGATACAGTTATCGCTGGGTATAAAAATAAGTATTTAGGATGCAGATGGAAATATATTAGTCAAGGGAAGTTTCAGGAGAAAGTTTTCCTCTACCTATCCTACCGGAATTTCCCCTCTGACCCCATCACCAGGCTCGGAACTTTGTCAGCCTGCTTCATCTCCTCCTACTGCTGTCTGAATCTAACCCTTACTTCCAACTTCTGCCTTCATTTATTAAGATCATCAGCTTTAGAAGTGGAGTCTCTTGTTATCTCTTAACTAATTTTACTGTGCCTTATCTTTTATTATAATGGAAAATATAATAACCCCTATAGAAAGGGTATGATGTGGATGATTTCCAGTGTTGTAAGAAGGCCTAATACTCATTCATCACCACAGTGTGTCATGGAAGTATTCTTCATGCTGTATGTGTAAGGATCCTCACCCAGTACCTGACCAAGGAAAATATTCACTAAGATCACTCCATTATTTTCCTATAATATTACCCAGTAAAGCAAATGCTGCTTTACAGAGGACTTTCAGTCACAGCGGTAGTGTTCACTTCTGATCTTGGTAGCATGTCTCAGGCATAGCCTTCATCTATGATCACATACTGCCTACAAAGAGGCCTACCATGTTATCCAATGCCTGGATATTCCCTTACACATTTGCCTCCGAGCTTTGCGAACTTCAGAAGTTTATTTTATATTTGTTGGTTGATTATGTAAGTGACCATGTGATTTCTTCACACCAAGTAGCCAAAAGCCCACCCAATCAGCACACATTGTGGGGGGAGGGAAGCAGTGAAGTCAATAGCAAGGGCAGCAGCAGCCAGCGTTAACTAAAGCACCACCTTGCAAGCTTTCAGTCATTCTGTCCCCCGCATGAGTGTGAGATTGAACTTGAAGTTGGGAGAAGATTATTTTTCATACGGTCTTTGCAGCGCTAGCCAAAGCCACCTGAGATCGGAGGGACAGGTGGCCTAGCTCATGGTAGATTTTTCCAAATAAATGATAATACCAAAATCATTCCCTGAATCAGGAGCCATGCCAGTTGAAGTACCCATATCGGTTGCTTCTGTCGCTGGAGAATTAATACTCCAAGTCACTGTCTGAGCAGTACTTACAGATTTTCTGAGAGGCTCATCAGCAATTCTAGTGAGTTCTTACACTGAGAGAACAGAGAATCAAAAGAAAACTGGGGGAGGCAAAAGGCAGAAGTGCTTGAGGAAGGGGAAAGGCCTTCATAAAGAGAAGTGATCTTGGCAGAAGCTGTTTGCTTACCTCGGCATGTCCTTCTCCTTAGAGGTCACAGGCCCCACAGCACTTCTGAGGCACAGGCCACTGGCAAGAAGTTCCTAGAACAAACTGATGCACATGACACCAGACCTCTTACTGATTATGAAGAACTATGATCGGAAACATGAAGGCTTTCATATTGCTTCTCTTACTTTTTCCACTCTCACCTACCAAGTCTGCTTGAACACACATTTTCATTAAATATATGTATAAGAGATTGAATGTTATTGCCAACATTCCCACATATATTTCTAAAACAATGGACTGTACATTTGGTAATACTATTTGTCTTAGTCAGAGTTTCTATTCCTGCACAAACGTCATGACCGAGAAGCAGGTTGGGGAGGAAAGGGTTTATTCAGCTTATACTTCCACATTGCTGTTCATCACCAACGAAGTCAGGACTGGAACTCAAACAGGTCAGGAATCAGGAGCTGATGCAGAGGCCATGGAGGGACATTCCTCACTGGCTTGCTTACCCTGGCTTACTCAGCCTGCTCTCTTATAGAACCCAAGACTACCAGCCCAGAGATGGCACCACTCACAAGGGGACCTCCCTCCTCGATCACTGTAGTGGCTATTCCTGGTTGTGAACTTGACTATATCTGGAATGAACTACAATCCAGAATTGGAAGGCTCACCAGTGACCCTAATCTGGAGGCTGGGAGATAGAAGTTTCTGATCTAGATCTTGGTATGGAGATCTTGAGCCATAGTGGCTATGGATTTCAGAATATTAAGACAGGGAGCTCTGCGAGTTCGAGGCCATCTGGGATTAAAGGTGTGGTGGCACACACCTTTAATCTGGGCTACACCTTCTCCTGGAGACCATATAAGTACATTGGAAGAAGGGAGTCTAGCTCTCGCTCTTCTGCCTGCTTGCCATGTGGGACTAAGCAACTGCTAGATCCTTGGACTTCCATTCACAGCTACTACTGAACCATTGTTGGGAATTGGACTGCAGACTGTTAAGTCATCAATAAATTCCTTTACTATATAGAGACTATCTGTAAGTTCTGTGACTCTAGAGAACCCTGACTAATACAATCACTAATTGAGAAAATGCCTTACAGCTGGATCTCATGGAAGCATTTCCCCAACTGAAGCTCCTTTCTCTGTGATAACTCCAGCTTGTGTCAAGTTGACACAAAACTACCCAGTACAGATTCCACTATTTGTCCCTGTTATTTCAATAGCCACATCTCCCCTCTCCCCTCTTCTGTGTTCAAGTATCTTTTGAAGACTCTATCCACATGAAGCCTTTTGTCTCAAGTCTCTGAGAGGAGAGAAGCCTGGAAGCCTGGAAGCCTGGAAGAGCTGAGGTGCTATGTTAGGAGACTTGGCAGTGACCAGAATTAGACACAATAGTCACATGGGTTTATAGAGAATCGTGCCACGTGCTTTCCTCTTGCACAAATCCCACAACTACTTGAGAACTCAACACTTTCATGAGAGTGCAATTGGCCACATTTGTTGCTAGAGATTTTATCATTCATATTTATCTGTTTTAAGTTGATTATTTTCCCATTTTATATAAAATGGAAAACAATAAGTAATGTATGTTACTTACTGAAATATCACTTGGGCGTAGTGGCGCTAAGTTACTAAATAACTCTCAGTTACTTAGGTGGCCGAGGATGGAGAGTCACAAGTTTAATGCCTGCCTGGGCCATAGGTGGGCTCAAGGTCAGCCTATGCAATGCAGTGAGACCTCGTATTTTTAAAAAAAAAAAGAAAAGAAAAGAAAAGAAAAAGGGAAAGGAGGACTTGGGAGGGAGGTCAGAGATGAAGAAGTTTTCTAGAATGTCTAAGACCCCAGTTTTCAGTTCCTAGCCTGGAAATAAGAAAGTGAGTGAGTGAATAAATGAATGAATGAATGAATGAATGCAATAGTAAGTAAATAAAGCTAAGGTAAATATACGACTTTGAAATCCAGATCCTGGTAATCTAAAGAAGCAAGCGATGATTTCTTTGTTGGCGGGGGCGGGGTGATGCAGAAAGTCTACAACATTGATTTATGGACACCACTACCTAGAAATACTGCAGCGATTTTGACACCTCCAAGAGAATGTATAGAAGCACAGACTCCATTCTGGGACTAAGGAAGAGAGAGTTAATTGACCTAACAGGCATATCAGATTACTTATTTAGATTATCTTATATAAAAATCATAATCATATTATACTGTTCCATAAAAGAATGTTGTCACAGCTCTCTGTCTAGACTCAAAAATGATCAACCTGATCAAGTAGTATGTCTATTCTATGAAGATGTACTAATAGGGTTTGATACCTGGTTGCTCCCATTTCTCTGAGTGCTGTTCACAGGCAATAACATCTTTAGACAATGATTTGATGCACTTGTAACTTTAATCCTTAGCCAAGTGAAACTGAAGTCCTTTCTAAGTGATACTGATCTCCCCAGAGTGTAGAGGATCTTAATAGACAAAGCACTCATAAGTTACTCTCACTGAACCTATTGAGGGTTCAATTGATGAAGAGAACACAATTGAGGAAACATGGCTGTTTCATTCCAATGAGTTTTATCTTGTTAAGCTATAACTATTAATTTTCCCCGAGTCCTTTAAGTGACTGTGTCATATTTGTGACATAATTTCTGCTGTGGGGTGAGCAAACAATGGTCTCCTTTATCATTTAGAAATGTCTTGCTCTATTGGATGTGATTTTTGCATACTAAAGTTCTTTTCATTAAAAACGGAGGGAGATTGCTTCAATTGGACCGAAAGGGAAATTTAAAACAATAAACAATAGCATTTATTGAGCATATATGCCCTGCTTGCTACACTACTGAAGACTGTTACTGATCACTCTGAATGTTTATATTCTAGGAACTCACTGTGATTAAATTTATAAACGCAAAGGCTTCTGTGCATTCATATATATGACCCATTTAGGTTGCGCCGACATCTCTGTTCCTAGGCTTAATGTATGTAGGAAACTGAAGGAAGAGCAGTAGTTCTGTATAGTTCTGGCTTCACTAACATATTAACTTCTACTTGTAATTTCAGTTTTTAGCCAAGTAAGAGTGAAGTCCCTCCTCAGTTACACTGATTTCTAAAGAGAACGGGCAGCCCATACTCTTTAGAAATATGTTACTTTTTTTAAAAATGTAACTTACCGGGAATTCCATTGATTAAGTGAAGTGAGTTGAACAATAATAGTATGCATCTTATATGATGTATTATTGCTGGTGAGCTATATGTATTTCTTTATTAATCCATGACTAAACCCATGGTGTGGCTACTATTAACTGAAGTAAGCATCTCCTTCAGGAGTGAATAGGGTGAAATCTAGACTATTGACATCTCTGTCCTTCTGCCTAATAACAGAACACTAGCAGTGAGTCCTGCTGAAATACCCACTCTGTTAAATGCTATTCAAAGGCCTTTATGTAAAGAAACTTATCTATTATTTGCATTCCTATAAAATATTGATAATTGTTCATATATATATATGAATTAGCATACGAAGAAGTAGGTTTCTTTGTGATGTTTTCATACACAAATCTCATTATTCTTATTTGTTCCCTTTCACTGGTCTTCCTCTCCAGCCCCACTCGCTGTCACCTAGGCCCTCATACAGGACCTTCTTTTGTTTTCTCGGCAGACATGCCTGTTTCATTAACCTCTCTTGCTCCTTCCTCCCCATCCCTTTACACCTGTCATCCTTATAATAAATAATGCTTTCTATTTTTATGTCATATATATATATATATATATATATATATATATATATATATATATGCGTGTGTGTGTGTGTGTGTGTGTGTGTATGTATGTATATTGTCGTAGTCAGGGTTTGTACTTCTGCACAAAACATCATGACCAAGAAGAAAGTTGAGGAGAAAAGGGTTTATTCCACATTGCTGTTTATCACTTAAGAAAGTTAGGACAGGAACTCACAGAGGGCAGGAACTTGGAGGCAAGAGCTGATGTAGAGGCCATGAAGGGGTGCTGCTCACCGGATTGCTTCCCCCAGCTTGCTCAGCTTGTTTTCTTATAGAACCCAAGACTACCAGCCCAGGGATGGCATCATCCACAATGCCCTCCCCCGCCATGCACCTTGATCACTAACTGAGAAAATTCCTTACAGCTGGAACTCATGGAGACATTTCTCAAGGGAGGCTCCTTTCTCTGGGATAACTCCAGCTTGTGTCAAATTGACCCACAAAACCAGACAGCGCGCACACACACACACACACACACACACACACACACATTTCACATGAAATTCACATCTTAGAGAAGACAAGTAGTATTTGTCTTTCCAAGTCTAGTTGACTTTGCTTAGTACTTAAGTACTTAGTGCTTGGTCTCCAATTCCATCTATGTCCCTGCATGTGCTACAGTGTATTCTTCTTTATAAAATTCTAAATAAAATTCCATCATATATATATATATATATGTACCCCATTTTCTTTATCCATCTAGCTGTTGGTGAACATCTAGGCTGGATTCATACCTTCAATATTGTGAACTGAGTAAAAATGGAAGTATAAAAGTGCCAGTATCTTTGTAGAATGCTGACAGAATTCTTTGGATAGGCGTGCTGTACTTGAATCAATAGGAGTTCTCTTCTTAGTTTTCTGAAAATCATCCTTAATGGCTACACCAACTTATATTCATACCAGCAGGAAATAAGAGTTCCTCTTTCTCTGTATCCTTACCAGTATTCCTTCTTATTGATGTTTGTTTTTCCTAAATGATTTCCTAAATGATTGGTGTAAGAATGAGATGGCTCAGCAGTTAAGAGCACTGACTGCTCTTCTAGAGGTCCTGAGTTCAATTCTCAGTGACCACGTGGTGACCACAACTATCTGTCGTGGGATCTGATGCTCTCTTCTGGTGTGTCTGAAGACAGCAACAGTGTACTCATATAACTACAAATTAATAAATAAATCTAAAATAAACGAATGAATTTCCATGTAGTTTAAATTTGCATATTCTCCATAGTTTTCCATATTGAACTACTTATTTACTGGCCATTTGTAGAGAAATTTAATTACTATTTTAAAAATGAAAGTAAAACCCTAATAGAGGTATTAACTTCCTCAAATGTAAGATATGGTGGAATAGCCTCAACCTAGGCCATGTCTCTGGAGACAGTGTACGCTCACCATTGTCCTGTTTAGCACCCAAAGCACATTCTTCCAGTAGCTGATGTACCTTCTGCAAAGTCGAACTGGCGGTTTCATTATGAGCTCCTATCCTGAAAGCAGGTTAAAACCAAAGGATAATTTGCCATCATCAGGTCCCAGCCACTCCCATAGATAAATAAATTTAAACCTCAGCTCTAATTTAATCCAGTCCCCATTTTTCAGATGAAGCAATGGAGATCTGTGTCGACTAAATATTTGCTCAAAGTTAAATGGAGATTTCTTTCTTTCTTTTTTTTTTTTTTTTT
>NC_034598.1:75044282-75045617 GCF_900095145.1 Mus pahari | reverse complement strand
AGGGTTTCTCTGTGTAGCCCTGGCTGTCCTGGAACTCACTCTGTAGACCAGGCTGGCCTTGAACTCAGAAATCCACCTGCCTCTGCCTCCCAAGTGATGGAATTAAAGGCATGTGCCACCGCTGCCCCGTTTAAAACAAGTTTTTACAAGCATTCGTTAGAACTATCTCATTCAGAAGCAGGAATCAATGTCCTTATTTTCTCATCTAGTTAACAGGTATTGACCTGAAAGTTAATACTGCTTTTGCTTCTTGAGGGCATTGGGCATTGCCTATGCTTTTTATAACTATTAAAATCCAAGGACTTCAGAAAGATTTTTTTAAAAAAATTATTATATAGTTAGATTACTATGGTGTTTTGAATGAGATGTCCTCCATGGCTTGGTCCCCAGTTAGTGGTACTTTGGGGACCAGGGGGAGGTTGGGATATGTGGCCTTGTTGAAGGAAGTGCATCACTCAGGGGTGAACTCTGAGATCTCAAAGCCTCTAGCCATTCTCAGTGCATGCCTCCCTCTGTTCACATGTCTCCCCCATACCTGCTTCCTAGTCCTCTCTCCGCTTCTTGCTTGCCGATCAGGAAGTGCACACTAGACTTCTGCCCTAGCCGCCATGCCTCCTGATTGCTGTCCTGTCTCCCAATGAGACAAACTCTTATCCCCCTTGGACCATAATCCCAAGTAAACGCTTCCTTCTATAATTTTCCTTAGTCATAGTGTTTTATCAAACACCTATGCAATGTAATTGTAAGGCACAATTAAAAATAAAGTAAAATTACTTTTTTGCTCTATTTTTCTTAAATTATTTTTCGAATTTTCATAGAATGGGAAATAGTCTGGCATAACATCAAGTTATAAATATACATGGTTCATTGCTTTGTTTTTGTCTGTAAACTGCAGCATACATAAGAAGTTACTGGTATATATTTAAGCATTAAAATTCAGTAAATTTTGGTGTCTTAGAATTGCTAAAGCCTTTCTAAAACACACTCAAAAATTTCACATGAAATCATGAAATTTCACAAAAATTTAAAGTGATTTCTCCATCATTTTGTAAAATGTTCAGATTTTAGTTATTAGGTATTTCTTGTATTATTTTACCATGAAAAAAATGATAAAATTAAAATTTGTAATATTTAAAGTATTTTTTAACAGGTGATACTTTAAAACTGGAGAATGTAATGTATCAATCTGTGCTGGCTAGTTTATGTCAATTTCCTCACTTGAGAGGTGTGAAACTCAATCGAAGAAATGCCTCCATAAGAATGGGCTGAACACTGTGTTTTTCCTTCCTTCCTTCCTTCCTTCCTTCCTTCCTTCCTTCCTTCCTTCCTTCCTTC
>NC_034598.1:75028574-75044220 GCF_900095145.1 Mus pahari | reverse complement strand
CTTCCTTCCTTCCTTCCTTCCTTCCTTCCTTCCTTCCTTCCATCCCTCCTTCCTTCCTTCTTTCTCTCCTTCTTTTATCTAGTTGTTTTTAAGATTATAATATGATCACATTTCTTCCTTCCCTTTCTTCCATCAAAAATCCTCCCATATATCCTTCCTACTCTCCCCCAAATTCATGGCCTCTCTTTTCATTAATTGTTAATGCATGAATATACACCCATGCATGCACACATACATGGCCCTTCCTAAGTATAACCTTCTCAGTCTGTTTTTGGTTACTTGGAGGTATATATTCATGGCTGACAGATTGACAATGGACAACCAATTTGCATGCTCTCCCCTGGGGAAGACCCTTCTTTCCTGTTCTCAGCTTTCATCAGTTGTCTTTAGTTCTCTGTGTAGAGTCATGGCCTTGTGGGTTTTCCCCATCCACTTTGGTATGCCCAGTGGTGTCCTTGTTCATCTCACATTTAGGCAGTTATATTGACAAAACTTAATGATTGTAGCATCTGGCATTACTAACAAAACTTCCAAGAGCAGATATAAGCAACCCTCTTTTGAGTTGTTGACCAGAACTGTACAAGAGATCCCCAAAAGATACAACCTATTGCTCTTGCTATCGGTTGGCCCTGAAGAGTGAAGGGTAAGTTTCTGTTTCCGAAGACACCATGGACTACTGAAATAAGAATCAGAGAACCCCTGAGATGGAACTGACATAAATGCCTCCTCCCTGACAAGGAGCTTTTATGGTACCAGAAAGTGACATGCAAGCTCCCAAAGGAGGGAAACAGCTAACAGTTCTACCCAACTATGATGATAATGAATTGCATCAATGACCAACATGGCACAATAACCTTAGGGATGCGGTAGTGGCACACATGCCTTAGCAACAACCAGCAACTCTCTGATCGGATGTAACACCCTCTCAACAAGAGGGAAACTATGCATGGTATTGGGTGCCTACTTAATTATTCACAACTAGTTAAATCATTGTTAGCAAAGATGAATCTGTAACCCCTCATCTACTAGACCAGAATAATTCTTAACAGTCTATAAACATGTGCCCTTATATCCAAAGATTAGGGTAGGCTTCAATCCCCATCAAGAAAACTCTTGGTAATAGTTTGAGACCACTACAGAAACTATCATAATCAAAATGCAGAGGTCTGGGGTTCAGTCCTAACGGATACATCTATAAAACAATTCTCTACCTCATGCTCAGTGAACACTATGGGAAAGGGAGAGAAAAGATAGCAAGTGGAATTTACTGTGAGGTTGTGCCTCTTTATAATATCTAAAGGGACCTTTTCTTAACAAGTGATTCATGTGAGGAGAGGGGATTTCAACCCCCTGTGGGTAGTACCCTTGAGCTGATGGTTCTGGATGCTGAAAGAAAGCAGGGTGAGCAAGCCATGAAGAGCGAGACAGTAAGCAGCACCCTTGCATGGCTTCTGCATCAAGGCTCCTGCTTTTCTTGAGTTTCTGTCCTGACTTCCCTGACTGAGGGACTAAAACTACAAACAGAAATAAATCCTTTCCTCCATAAGGTACATTTTTCTTGTCACTGGGCTTTATCAGAGTAATAGAAATGAGTCACAACCCTAGGTAGGACTCCTTAGACAAAGAGTGACTTACAATTAAAATACTTAAGTACTTAATTCTTCCTCAAAGATTTGCTTTGGATCTGAGCTTTCTTTTAAAGATGGATACACTATTTTGTATTATGTATGGGTGAAGAATGGAAGTTTTAGAGCAAAATATCTTTTTAGTTTAATATGTATATATTCATACTTTCTTGTAATTCTATTTATTTCAAAACACAAGATAAGACAGGCCAATCACTAGATAAAAAACTTATCAGTCACATGATAAAATGATTCATCCGTTTACCAGTATAGAAAAACTTCACAGACCTTTCCTTTATTTTCAGGTGCTTTGTGATATAAAGGCTGGAAGCTCAGAAGAACTGTTTATTCATTAACCTGTGATTCAGTTGAACTATTTTCTGAAAAATCCCTCTGATAAATTACAATAGAGACATACTATTGTTAGACTCGGAACACAGGATAAAATAAATATAAATCCTTCCCTGTCCCCATTCCTCAAAGAGCTTGGTGTCCAGGGAAGGGGCGTTACTCATCTAAGAGCAAACGATGGTAAATAAAAATGGAAAATCAAATGGTGGCGAACAATAACTCTTCATTCAATATAGCAAACATATAACAAAGCACACTGGGGGATTACTCATTTAATAATCGCAATATTAATAAAACACCAAATCACTGAAGATGGAAATTCGGCTTCTTACAGGCACATGATGAATGGAGGACTGTGTACACTTTTAACTCCTGTTTGAAAATGCATTTGCACCAACCAACTTCTATCAGTAAACTACTAGGAAATGCACATTTAGTTGTTTATTAATTTACTTGAAGATGGCCTGTTCATTGTGTGAATGGGCGCGGAAACACACCTGCACACACCTGTACACCCATGTCTGTGCATGTCTGCATTGTATGAAGCATGTGTAATGTATGGGTGTCAGAGAATCTGTTCTCTTCTGCCACCTTGTGGGAACTGGAGATTGAACTCAAGTTGCCAGACACCTTTACCTACTGAGCCTTCACTCCTCCCTAAAGTGCTCAGATTTTAAGGTGTGCAGATGACTAATGATTTCAGCATAGTCAGTTATGACACCACCACAAAACAAAAGCTATCATTTTGTATAAGGAAGAATAATACATTTATGCCTTTTTGTTCTCAAAAAATGGTTTTCAAATGCTGTATGCCCAAGTGAAGGGAGAGAGACCCCATTAGTTAAATTCATTGACCCACAATCCAACCACTGGTGACAGGCACTTCCCAGGGGCTAAGAGTATCTAGAAGCAATCAAGCACACATCATTGAAGGTTTATTGTGCAGAGAATATTTCTAAGTATTTACACAAATGCACAGAGAAAAACAATGGCCCTGAGTAGGTCTTCCGCATGGGAGGAGTGGAGTCTGAACAAGGCACTTTCTCCTTTGAATAAGATGTGTTAGGCATTTTGCAGGATGAGTCATATCAAATGCTGTTTGGTTTAGTTATAATTTTTGATACAAGATTATCATTATAGCACAGGATAATCTGGAACTTAGCAATTTCCCTGCTTGTTTTCCTAAATACTAGAATTATAGGCATGAGTCAATGTGTGGATTGTATTTTCCTAGCATATTGTTTTCAAGCTGCTGTCCCAGACCTCATATACAGTAGACGTGCAATCATAATTTGTTTGTTAAGTGACAGTAAGTCCATTAGGTGTTGAAGCAAAATGTCACTTCAAATACTAAACTTCAGTGGCTTCTGGGAAGCAAATTAGCTGGAAAGTCCTGGAGAGAGTGGATATAAATCTTGATTTAAGAAATATAGTGATGAAGGCATTGTTCATTTTAAGAGTTTTGAATGCACATGCACACGCAGGTGCAGGTACATGTGCACACACGAGGGGGGGGTGGAGGAGACACGGACACAAACAAAGACACAGAGAGAGGATAGGGAGACAGAAAAACAGAGAGACAAAGAGCGAGACAGAGAATTAAATACTTCAAGCAACTTGAAATAAATTTTAAAAAGTATGCAAAACCCTTGCTTCAATTCCCAGACCACAAAAAAATCAAAATGGATCATTCAAAATCCCAGAAGCAAGTATTACCTCATTATAATAAAAGTCAATGTTAAATTTATGATACTCAAATCATATTGAAAGGAGAGACCTGAAATGTAGGTCTCTTGAGAAATTTGCTATAAAATGAACCATAAAATAATGCCAGCAAGGTAGAATCCTGTGAAGTCAAACCTCTTCACCATCCTGCTGTGGTCATGTCCTCTGTCACCTAACTAGAGGGAAATGCTCACTATATACTATAACCAAAAGATTCCATCATAGTGTCAGAAGGAAGACATGGATGAGCACAGGAAGGAGACCAGTGTCTCTTAATGACAAACAAAACAGATATCATCAGAGAGCATGCCTTTGTCCCCTTTTTATATCTGTTAGAGGTCATCTGGGTATTACAGTAGGACTTTAGAAAAGAACTGCTAGTCAAATAAACTACTGCAGACTATGGGAAAACTCATGGTGTCTTTTCTTTTCTTTTTTTTTATTAATTAATTTATTATTATTTTCTTTATTTACATTTCAAATGCTATCCCAAAAGTTCCCAATAGCCCCCCTACCTTGCTCCCCTACCCACCCACTCCCACTACTTGGCCCTGGCCTTCCCCTGCGCTGGGTCATATAAAGTTTACAAGACCAAGGGGCCTCTCTTCCCAATGATGGCCGATTAGGCCATCTTCTGCTACATATGCCGCCAGAGACTCGAGCTCAGGGGGTACTGGTTAGTTCATAAGGATGGACTATCCAGAGACTACCCCATCCGGGAATCCATCCCATCATCAGCCACCAAACCCAGATACTAATGCACATGCCAGCAAGATTCTGCTGAAGGGACCCTGATATAGNNGCCTCTTGTGAGGCTANGCCAGTGCCTGGCAAACACAGAAGTGGATGCTCACAGTCAGCTATTGGATGGAACACAGGGCCCCCAATGGAGGAGCTAGAGAAAGTACCCAAGGAGTTGTAGGGGGCTGCAACCCTGTAGTTGCAACAACAACATGGTGTCTTTTCTAACAAGGTAGCAGACACAGTGCAACAGTGGAATTAGAAATGGGGTACCTTCAAGTGCATTGGTTACCAAGGCAAAACTAGAACTATAAAAATTTGACTTGGTGTTTTCTGCCTTAACTCCAAAGGATGCTAGTTAGTTTTCAACTGTTTTGTCAAGAACAGAATAATAAGGCTACTAATCAAGGATTTTTGTTTTCCTATTGTATAGCCTGAATATTTCACCTGAATATTTTAATACTCCTTCTTCCTTTCAAGATTCCCTCCTTTTCCCAGATTCATGCCCTCCTTTTTCTTTTGTGGTCCACTGGATTTAACCTGGGCCATGTGTGTGACTGTGGGTTTGGAACTAGCTATTGGAACTGGATCACCTCACCAGTGGGTACCCAGGTTAAACCAATGATTGCCCTCTCCCAAGATCTGCGAATGGCCAATAGTTCAGAAGTAAGGGTAGAACATCCTGCATCTCTCTCTTGCCCACAGGTAACTAATGACTAATCCATTCTTATGCAGGCCCTGTACAGGTTAATTGCGAGTTCATAATTACAATGTTGTGTCGTGTTGAGAAGATGGCATTTTTCAGCCTTCTAGCTCTTACATTATTTCTACCTCCACTTGCATGATACTCTTGAGCCTTAGAAGGGTGTTGTAGAAATTGCCTCTTTAGGAATAGTCAAGCACCACTAGTCTCGATGCTCGCTGTTCTTTGGAATGCCCTGTGCTTTCCATATGGACGTTAATTCTGCAAGGACTGACTTTTCTTGTTGCTTCTTAACTAGGTAACTCCGACTTCCTTACATTAAAGCTGGTGATCTAAAGGACAAAATCAAGAGCTGTTCTGCATCTGACAGGAAGAGGATTGAAAGTCACGAAGGTCTCAAGAACAGCTAAGACTACACAAGTCTGATGAGTCAAAAGAGAAGTCATATTGCAGAGCAGCCTTCAGGGCAGAAGGGCATGTGGCTTGCACACCACCCCAAATAAAACTATCTGAATAATAAATTATAATTCTAGTTTAACACTATGCGTGAGTTTTGGGACAAGGAACAAATAATGGCTTTGGTCAGATGAACATCTGATTTCTATTGGTGTCCCTCGTTTTATTGTGTGAATGTACCGGGAAACAAGGCCAACACTGGATAAAAGTTGCTTGGAAGAAGACATGCACTTCATTGAATACCTCCCAGTCCACTCATATCTTATTCTAGTGCATGCGTCCTGACAGACCACAGATCACAGCTTGTCTCAAGGGGAAGATAGAGGTCTGGCTAACATTTTTATTAACTTATTATGGTTTTGTGTTATGTCTGGCAGCTAAAACTTTTATTAACTTATTATGGTTTTGCATTAATTTCCTTTAGCCAAAGTCATGGAATAAACTAATGCAGTTATTCCTATCACTGGTGAAATTTAGAACATTTGCAAAAAATAAATCAGAAAGAAACAAACCATAGTCATTGTCTATTTATAATTATAGATTCAGTCTGAACTTCCTCAAGGTTTCACATTTTAGACCCTTTCCATTTCTGGTTGCCTGTGGTTTAATCCATTCGCAACTCAGAACTCCTTTAGTGAGTAAGGATTTTAATGGAGGCAGAACAAGACTTCTCACCCATGTGGCAGTTGGAATCATGAAGCACTCTCTCTCCTGGCTGTGCACGGCTGGATTATTGTCTCATAATCTAGAACAGTCCGACTGGATGATTTTCACAGGAGAACATGTGCAGAAATAAAAGTGTTTAGAAACTGTTCATGCTTTTGGAGGTAGAATAAAGACAGTAAGCACCATTCTGCCAATGTATTCTGCAAATCAGCATCCCTTAATTCTTCTTTTTTAATTTTTTTTTTTTTACAGTCCGGACTTTATTCTCCTCCGTGTCTACCCTGACTGTTCCACATCCCATAGCTCCTCCCTGCTACACACACACCCCAAACCCCACCAGACCTCTTTAATCCCTGGGGCCTCAAGTCTCTCGAGGGTTGGGTACATCTTCTCTCTTTTTTTTTTTTTTTAGAAATATTATTTATTTATTATATGTAAGTACACTGTAGCTGTCATTAGACACTCCAGAAGAGGGAGTCAGATCTCGTTTCGGATGGTTGTGAGCCACCATGTGGTTGCTGGGATTTGAACTCGGGACCTTCGGAAGAGCAGTCAGGTACTCTTACCAGCTGAGCCATCTTACCAGCTGAGCCATCTCACCAGCCCCCACATCTTCTCTTACTGAGGCCAGACCAAGCAGTCCTCTGCTGTATATGTTTTGGGGGACTCATATCAGTGGGTGTATGCTGTCTGATTGGTGGCTCAATGTCTGAGAGATCTCAGAGGTTCAGGTTAGTTGAGACTGCTGGTCTCCCTATGGGGTCTCCCTCCTCCTCAGTTTCTTCATTCTCCTCAGCATCCCTTCATTCTTTAAAAAAGAATACTTATTTCTGTATTTAATACATATATGTGAATGCTTGAGTGTAAGCATGTGCAGCTCTTGTGTGCAGTGACTTACAGAGGTTTGAAGAAAGAATTGGATCCCTTGGAACTGAAAATAAAGGTGGTTGTGAATCACCATGTGGGTGCAGGAAGAACCTAGGACCTCTGCAAGAGCATTAAGTGTTCTTAGCCGTGATGTGGACTCTTTAGCCTCCTTCTCTCATTTTTAATCATTTTCGGAGTCTGATTTTTCAACATTTCGATCTAATTCCAATAAACTATTTTTCTGTTCAAGTTATTTGGAGCCAGGGAACTTGATAGGTTTATAGCCAATGTCTCAGATAAATAGGCAAGTTGGGAGAACACTTGTTTAGCAGTTATTTATTACATATGTACCAGGAAAAATGTTAATTTACTTATTACCTAAGTTAAGTGTTTGTTACTTTTACATGCTAAGTAGTTTGGCTATCTAGTTGTATTATTTGTGACTTAAGAAAGGAACACTTGATTAGTTCTTATTATTCTGAATATTAGCTGGCCTCAGGAATATTCTTTTTCTGTTCTTCAATGTAATTCTTACGCACATCATGTAACTGAATCCAGCCAGCGCCTTGGTTGGAGCATCCAAACCAGACTCCCCCACAATGTTTGGCCATTGATGTCAGTTGTACATTCTTTAGATGGAACGTTGATTACATAAAGAAACAACAGGAAAAAGCCCTCATGCCCTTGCATATCCAGCAGTCTAGTGAAGAGTTCGTACTAATACAAAAGAAATCATGAAAGAAATTAATAACAAAAAACTTTAACAATGAAATGTTTTGAGTCGGCTGGACATAGTGGCACTTGCCTGTAATTCCAGCTTGTGGGAGGAAGAAACAGAGTTCCAAGCCAGCCTGAGTGACATATTGAAAACTTTTCTCAAAAAACAAACAAACAAACAAACAAAAACAAATCAAACAAAATAAAACAAAAAAATCAGTATATTATATCTGCTGTGAGTTGCTTCAGTGAGAAATGAAGCCAGGAATGCATTTGGGGGAAATGCTTGGGCACTGGAAGATTTGAAATTTAAATAGAGTGACTCTACAATCCTACTAAGATTATGCATTTGAGCAAAAATGTGTAAGCAGACTGTGTGTTGTGGATTTTTCTGACAAGAGACAGTTGTTTTGGCTGGAGGGTCATGTGAAACAATTAGATGGGTATAAAAGGTAAAAGGGAAGAAAAATGAAGAGCTTCAAAATAATTTCATAACTATGATTGTGGTGGTTTGAAAGAAAATGGCCCCCATAGGTTCAGAGGGAGTGGCACTATTAGAAGGGTGGAGTAGGTATGGCCTTGTGGGGGAAGTGAGTCACTATGGAAGCATGCTTTGAGGTCTCAGAAGCTCAAGATGTGGAACTCTTAGCTACTCTCAAGCACCATGTCTGCCTGCAGGTCACCATGCTTCCTGCTTTGATGATAATGGATTAAACCTCTAAACTGTAAACAGGCTCCAATTAAATGCTTTCCTCTATAAGAGTTGCTGTGGTCATGGTATCTTTTTACAGGAATAAAACCTTAGGACAATGACATTTGCTTTTAGTGATCATGAGAACTACTGGGGAATTCTGAGCAGGAGTGTTTATTTAGTTTGGTTCTTGGAAGGACAGTCTGAGCTGTTAGTGTGAGAAGTGACTGAGAAGGCAGGTGTGGGCCTTAATGCTAATCCACCATGATTCGAGGCTTGGACCAGAAACAGTGAAGGCTGAATGGATTCACTTATTTTTTTCCCACAGTGGATGCTTACACATCAAGGTGTGTTTAGGAAAGCAACTGTAACTGGCTGAACCTTTTACATATTATTATGTAGTCTTTCTTAAGCTAATGATTTCCAGAAGTTTATTTCCTACTTGGGTGTGTACTGTAATAGTTTCCTTTTCACATTCCAAATTTTAGGGTTACCAGACAAATGGCCTGCCCCTATGGTTGGCTGGCATAGAAGGCAGACCCCATGTGGTTTAATTTTATCTCATTTTGTTGCCATCTGACTTTGGCCAACATTTCTACACAGATGTTATTTGTCTGGATTCGAGCTTTGTAAATTTATTATTTTGAACTTGTGCATGCTCTAGTGACTTAACTTTGAATCATCATTAATGAACATTATGTTAGTTTTCCCAGAGAATATTACTAATATAAAAAGAAAGAGGGAGAAAGAGAAACTCCCAAAGAGGGAATCCTATGTAGCAAAGATAAAGCTCTTTCAGACAAGGGGGAACCAAGATTCAGATTAAATGACAATGGTTCATTCCTTCGAGTAGAGGGAAGGGGAACCCAGGAAGAGAATCCTTGAGCTTCCTAAATCATTTCTACAGAAAGGTTCCACCTATTGCTCCATCAACAGCCAGCTTACCCTGCCCAAGGGCCTCATACAATGTTAAACTAATTACCTTTGGAATATCAGGTAAGATTTACAAGGGGGACGGGAGCTAAATGTTCTGCCATGCTTCCTCAGTTCTTTCCTGCCTTAAGTATGTTCCGTGTTTTTTTGTTTTTTTTTTTCAAATGAGAAGACTTGGAAAGGTTTGCCAGAGGCAGATTTGAAAACCATTCCAGTTAAGTTGTTGGACTTTCAGTTAACTAAAGACTAGAGAGCTATAAAAGAGATCCTTACTGAAGATTCATAACCCATAGTTATTTGTAACTGGGTTCGTTGTAACCCATAGTTAATTATAATTTTAACTCTAAAAGAATTGTATGTAACATGTCTCATTTTTAAAGTATTATTATTATTATTTTACCAATTCTTATCTCTTCTAGTGCCTTCCATAGTCTCAGAACAAAGACATTTCTGCCTATACTGTTCCAGTCTAAGTAATACGTCAGGGATGGAGTGGCGGGAAGGAAAGAAGAGCGGAGACACCCAGGTGCCCAGCCAGAGTCTAATCATGACTTCTCTGGGAGCTTTGGAGACTCTGGACAAATCTTTCTGAGCCAAAGTTACGTTTCTCTAAAAATGCTTGGCTCGCAAGATGACCATGACATCTAAAGGGTCATACTGTGGTGCCTGTTCCCAGGATGTTCAGCTAGGATGGACATGACTTCCAGAAACAGCACACTCAGTTGAGAATGACTTCAACTCTAGATGTTTATTTTCTTTCAAGACCAGTAACTGTAGTGACTAGAGAGTCTCTCAGCAACTGCAAGGTCTGGGCGGGTCAGTGTGTCTGATTCTGTGCTGCTGGATCCCCAGGTATCATATTGTTATCTGGAAACCTGCAAAATAGAGGGGGTGGCCATTTATCTTTGCATGTCTTTCATGAGGAAAAAATTCTTCCCAGAAGGCGCAAGAACTTCTCTTCTGATTTCATCAGGTTGGTCTGGGTAACATGTGTGTTTCCCAGAGCCAACAGAGTTGTGAAAGTGAGCGGTGCACATTTCTTTCTTCTTGTGAGAAAGGCGCTGTAGCAATAGAAAAGCTGGGAGGGTCGTGGGTATAGGGCAGAGAAGCTGTGTGGGCTCTGTGTGCCCTGTGCTGCTCTGGCTTAGCGAGCGTTTGAGAGCTTTAGTTCCTTCCCGCTTCTATTTTTGGCACAATACATCAAGAGCTCGCAGACCTCAGTCTGGTTCCTGACCGTTCTACTTCCGGGAGTGCTGAATGGCCTGCCAGTTTGCAATCCCTTCTCTCACACCGGGCTGGCTTCTGTCCACCATATAAATTCCTAGTTCTAAAATATAGCAAAACTTCTTAATAAAAAAGTAAATCAATAATCAAACCAAATCAAACCAAACCAAATCAAACCAAACCAAACCAAATAAAAGCAGAAGCTAAAACCAGCAAGGAAAGCTACTGGCCTTCCACATCAGGCTTTCCCCTGGGGTCATGTGTTCTGACAGGAAAGGAGACAGTAAAAGCTTCCATTTTCTTCGTCTTGCAATTTTAATAAAGTAAGTGGTGTCTGGAAGCATTTTCCAGCTGGATCCTTTTGTGATGTGTGATATATACTTTCTGTTCATGCTGGTTGTATTCTTCTCCTCAATCTGTTTTACCCAGGGTGGGGAAATGGTTTTTGTTGTTGTTGTTGTTGTTGTTGTTGTTGTTTTAAAGACATACTAAATATTTTTTCTTTTTTTTATTAGATATTTTCCCTATTTACATTTCAAATGTTATCCCCTTCCCTTGTTTCCCCTCTGAAAACCCATATCCCCTCCCTCTTTCCCCTGTTCACCAACCCACCCACTCCTGCTTCCTGGCCCTGGCAATCTCCTATACTGGGGCATAGAACCTTCACAGGATCAAGGGCTTCTCCTCCCATTGATGACCAACTAGGCCATCCTCTGCTACATATGCAGCTAGAGCCATGAGTCCCACCATGTGTTTTCTTTGGTTGGTGGTTTAGTTCCATTGGGCTCTGGAGGTACTGGTTAGTTCATACTGTTGATCCTTCTGTGGGGTTGCAAACCCCTTCAGCTCCTTGGGTACTTTCTCTAGCTCCTTCATTGGGGACCCTGTGCTCTGTCCAATGGATGGCTGTGAGCATTCACTTCTGTATTTGTCAGGCACTGGCAGAGCCCCAAAGGAGACAGCTTTATCAGGCTCCTGATAGCAAGCTCTTTTTGGCATCCACAATAGTGTGGTTTTGGTGGTGGTTTATGGGATGGATTCCCCAGGTGGGGCAGTCTCTGGATGGTCATTCCTCCATTCTCTGCTTCGCACTAAATATTTTTAATGGATGCCATTTCCTAGTTGCTACAGCAGCAAAGAAAAATAACGCGAGCAAAGACCCTGTAGAAAGAACAAAGCTGTCAGTCAGAGGGACCTAGATTTGAGCTACAACCCTGAAGAATCTAGGGCTGGTCACTGTATGTAGAAACTGGGGCCTCCCCCATTTTAAAAAATTCTAGGAGCACAGCAGAGACTACACTAAAATTAGCTGATGATGACAGAGGCCTTAAAAGCTATACCTAGAAAAAAAAAAAAGTATAGAAACTTTTAAAGCAAAGCTGGTAAGTATGACGTAGGCATTCCAACACAGATGTCGTGAGTCAGTGAGCTCAAAGACAAATGAGAATACAGACCACACCAGACCAAAGATGCTGCTGACTGACTATATAGTTAGCTGCATGAGTCTTTCTCATTGATTATGGAAAAAAAAGATTGGTGTTATTCGCAGCATCTGTTGTGATAACACAATGATTATTTATGAATTGACACAATATAATACACATAGATCCATACACGTACATATGCATATAAGTATTTAAAGTGTCCCTTTGCCATGGATACCTGCAAGATGAACATGGTCAAATACAATAGTCAATTCTCCAAATGCCAAGACAGGACAAACAGTAGCTTTTCAGCTTTACCTTAACAGAGATAAACTCTGATTTTGTGTGTTCCTTATGATAATACAGGCGTCACCATAATCACCACACTCTGTAAGCAGAAGCAGATTTCTACGACTTCAAGGCCAGCCTGGTCTTTCTATCAAGTGGCAGGCCAGCCAGGGCAGTAGTAGAGGATCCCATATCAAAAACAAAACAAGCAAACTAAGAAAAGCCCGTGACATTTTTAGTGTCAGGGAACGACAACAGTTTTAAATTTTGGAGTTGGAAGATGAGTTTACTAGTTACAAGAGAAACGTTTGCATTCTTTGCTATTTATTTTCAGACTATGTCTTACATGTTTAATTTATTCCTATAAAACGTATTACAAATCTCTATGTGTTATTTTTAATTCCATGCTGATAGGTTATTTCTCCGATGTCAGTGAAATGAGCCTATTCAAGTCAGATTAGATTGCATCAAAGGCATGCTGGGGAGCTGCTCTTAGGCCAGTTCCCTGGTGGTGGGGGGAGGCCAAGGGAAGTCACCTTGGGGAGTAGGGGTAGGGCTCTGGCACACACAGTAACAAGAGGAAGAAAAGGGGGAAAGAGGGAGAGACAGGGGAAGGAGAGAGAGAGAAAGAGAGGGAGAGAGGGAGAGAGAGAGAGAGAGAGACAGAGACAGAGACAGAGACAGAGACAGAGACAGGAACAGAGAGCTCGCAAAATGATAGGGAGAAGCCTCTGGGGGAAGGGCAGCCTAGCCCCTGGCTGAAAAGTTCAAGGTTGGGGAGCAGCAAATGCCACACAGGGACTGAGGCATGCTGGGAGAACCTGGAGGCCAGGTCTGCTTTGGTGTGTAGTCCCTTGTCCCAGGGTTGGAAACCAAACACTTACAGAACTTATGACAATGGACCGCTCTGAAGATTAGCTTAATAAATTTTGGACACCTCACTGTGACTCCAGTATATTCCTTATTCCAAGTCTTCTATATTGATAATATTATGTGAATGTGCTTATTTATGTTAGGTTTGATGCTATTTTGAACACTAGATTTTGTGTTTTATAAAAAGATAAGGAGAGAAGGAATGTTTGATGTATCTGAAGTCTGGTGTGGGGGAAGGGGGTACCTCTGTGGGCCCATGCCCAGGCATCCCTTCCCCCTGAGGAAACCAACCACGGGGTGGCATAGTATAGAATAGAGTTGATTTAGGGCATGGGGACGGGGATTGAGAGGGTAGTAGAGAGAGAAAGAGAGTAGAGGAATAGAGGCAGGCCATGAGCATGTGGAGAGAGAGTGGGGTAAGGGAATGGGGAGAGGGAGGGAGCTGGAAGGGGAAGAGCAAGAGAGGAGCAAGGGGGGGGGCAGCAGCCCCTTTTATAGTGAGTCAGGCACACCTGGCTAATGCCAGGTAACTGTGGAGCAGAGCTTAGACAAAATGCTAACACCAGAGAATTAGCTCTTCCTTCTATGCACTATTGATTTTCAGTATATTGAAACTGTTGATTGGTTTATCCATCAATACTGCGATCTCAAAAACTGTGCTAAGAAATTTGGAGCATTTAATGTTCCTTTACAAGTAATGACAAAGACTATTATTAATTATCATTGTATCACATGCCACATTTGCATTGACAAAAAAAACCAACCCTAAATCTTCAGAATTCTTGCATTCTGCTTATGTATGTATCAATTTTAAATTGTATGTGTTTCTATAAGTTTTAAACCTTGGTTTACTTTTATTGGTAGATTTGTATACCATGTGTGTGCCCCGAACCTGTGGAAGCCAAAAGAGGGCCCTGGATCCCTCAAAACTTTAGTTAGGGGTGTGAGCAGCCATGGGATGCTGAGACTAGAGCCCTGGTCCCCTGCAAGAGTAGCAGCTGTTTCTAATCACCGAGCAGCCATCTTCCCAAACTTCTGTTTCCAGAATTTTAGTTTTTTTAAAAAAGTATTGTTGTTGTGTCGAGTGTGTGCGGATGCGTGTGCATGCATGTGGAGATAATGTGTGTTTCTAAGCACATGTGAGGATATCACAAGACAACTCGATGTAGTCAGCTCTTTCCTTCCACCTTCACACAACATCTAGGTATTGAACTAAGGTGGGTTTGTATGGTTAAGGGCTTTTTTTTTTTTTTTTTTTGAGACAGGGTCTCTCTGTGTAGCCCTGGCTGTCCTGGAACTCATTCTGTAGACCAGGCTGGCCTCGAACTTAGTCTTTGAGTCTTCTCAGTGGCCCAGTTTCGAGACTGTGTTTTGTTTTGTTTTGTTCTGTTTCAATCTTATTTTAATTGTTTTAAGATTTTCATATTTGTCAGCTTCTAGATTCGTATTCTCTTAAAGTGAACACAGCTCTTTCTCCTGCAGTTGACCTATATTCTCAGCTGGGAAGTCATGGGGAATTGAATGCTAGACCACAGTCTTTAGACACTGGGGTTGACCCATACTCATTTGTATGATAGGATATAGGGACAGCTGTCGTCTCTCTCTGGTCTTTCATGATATCTCAGGGCTGAGTATCATGTGACAATCCCTGACCAAGCCTCCAGGAATCTGCTCATCCACAACTGGCCTCCTCAGAGTCAACAGCTAATCCTCTCAAAGAGGAGAGCCTCATTTGTTTACTCTTCTGTAGTGTGCTTTCAAAGCACAATGGTGGGAGAGGTTTGCTCTACTTTTTCCTGTAGGTATTCCCTAGGGAATTCATTTAAAAAGAACACAACAGGCTCCGTGCCTCTGCAGCAGCAGAATCTCTCTCTAGCATTGTTTCAGCTTAACCCCTTTGAGGTGGGAACAGGTCTTTTTTTTCTCACTTCCTGGACTCTAAAGGTTGAATTTCAGGTCATCTTAGTACACTTAGATTTCCCTCTGACACATAAATTTTACGAGTTATAAATTTTTCTTCAAAAAAATTAAAATAAATACACGTCATTAGATGGACTATTGCAGTGTGGGAAAAGTACAAAGACTAGTTGCTTACTTTCTAGACGTTGTTATTCACAGGGACAGTAGAATCCATTGCAAGTATGGATGCTTCCAAAGACAGTGTTTCATGAGCATGAAGCATATGTAAGACGGGATGAGAATATAACGTTGAACAAAACCAGACTCATCTTTGAGCAGAATTAAGACTCATGGAGATCTGGGCTGGTGAGATGGCTCAGTGGGTAAGAGCACCCGACTGCTCTTCTGAAGGTCCAGAGTTCAAATCCCAGCAACCACATGGTGGCTCATAACCATCTGTAAC
>NC_034598.1:75020834-75028419 GCF_900095145.1 Mus pahari | reverse complement strand
AAAAAAAAAAAAAGACTCATAGAGATCTGTGGTTAGCTCCTCTATCTCTGCTATTTTGTAGCATTTTCCTCACAGTGCACCAATGTTTGGTCACTGTATTTCTTCTATTCAATCTTTCTTCGCAGTTCAAATTTAACTTAATTAGTAAGAGGTTCCAGGACTAATCTTTTAAAGTTCTCCTGTAAGTAAATAAAAGATTTATTGTGAGTTAAAAGAAATCACAGCATAAAGTGAAATGTAATTTTGAACATGAACATAATTTGATTATTATAAGCTAATGTTCTTATATATGTGACACCCATCCCACACAGTTATTCTTTAGTATCCATGGTGGTGGTTACAGGACCACCCAAAATACCAAACCTCACAGATGCTCAACTTTCTTTTAAATTAAACATAGCATTTTATATAACCTAATTGTTTTGTCTTATAAAAAGAGAAGGAGAAAAGGAATATGTTTGGTGAAGGCTCAGTAAGGTGTGGTGGAAGGGGGTGACTTTGAGGGCCCACACTGAGGTATCCCTTCCCCCCTGAGTGACCAGCCACATGGACAGTATAGAATAGAATAGAGTTTATTTAGGGCATGGAGAGAGGAGCTGGGAGGATAGTAGAGGCAGAGAAAGGCAGAAGGAGAGAATAGAGAAGTAGAGGCAAGCAATGAGCATGTGAATCAACATGTAGGATTTCAAAAGGATCAAAGCAACTGACTGCATATATCTCACACTGCAGCTAATTCTGGTCCCCGTCAAGTCTCCTGCGTTAGACTTCTCACAATTGACTTGAAATGGGCCGATGATTGTCAAGTGCCTACTGGCTTAATATGTAGACAAGCAAACCCAAAAATAACATCTTGTTATTTTGCCAGTGCTAACAGTAACTATAGAAGTAAAACTGTATAAAATTGTTTACCATGACTTTCAGTAGTTTGTTTTTCCATTAAAAATAACTTATTTCTATTGCAAAAAGAAGTGACATTGTTTGATTTTGCTCTGGTGTGTAACTTTGGTATCAGCTGCCAGTTTGTTGGCACTCCTCTACCAAATGTTCTAAAATTACAGTCTTTTGGTTTCTACGTGCACTTTTTAAAAGATCTGACCCTGCATGGGCTTTACATATTTGTATGTTGTGTGCAACTCTTTAAACAGACCTGTTCTTTCCCTTGTGGAAATGTGTAGTTCCAATCTTTGCTAGGAAACATTACAGAATAATAGATATTGCATTTAGGCTTCTAGTCCCATATTTACTCTGTAGTTCTTTGGAGTCATAACATTGTCACAGGAGATGTGTGACTCTAAGTAGCTTCAAGGTAGGGAACATCAGCAGATCCAAGGTTCTTGTTGCAAATATTTTTGTTCAGGAGGTGAGACCAGATGAGAGGAAGCAGGGACATTTTCTGTATATATCGTTTTATCTTTCAATTCTTTCACCTATATTTTCCTGGACAATTAACTTGATAAAGTAATGAAAGAGAACAGAAAGGTGAGGCGGAATTCTTTCTTTTTAGCATCATTTTTGTAAAGAAAAGGCAGAGGTCTAGCTATCCCTCGGTGACTAAACTAAAGACCACTAGTAAAACACAGAAACAGCTCTGAACAACCACACGGTTCAGAGCTCTGTCATCAGCTATGAGTGATGGGGAGGGAAGCCTAAAAGGAAAGGTTAGAATTTAATGACATGTTCTCATATCTTTCAAGTATTTGAACATCACTCCTCAATCATGCGCCTATCCTATCACTTGGTAAAGATTAAAACTTCAACTGTAGGCCTTGAATGACTTGCCAAATCCTTGGCTACAAAGAATAGGAGAAATTGTTGTAACAAGGCTTCAAAAGACACAGCCCAAGCATAGGATCCAAACAGGAAACTTTAGTTCAACTTTACCTAGTTAGAACTGCTTAGTCATACATATGTTTTAAATAAACCAAGGGTCAGAAATGTACCATGAAATACTAACGGTCATTTTATACTCATTTCCAGTTCTGATGCCGTGAGTTTAGTGTGTAATTTCCAGAATTTCCTAGTGCTAGGAGTGCAGGCATGGCAAACAGAAATTTCTATAATAGTAGAAGTTATCTGATGTTGTTTAGTATGGTGCTCTGGTTAATGTGACTGAGGGGATTAATTTAAAATAAAAACTTTATGCATTTATTATTTATTTAGCTTTTCATTTTAAATCATAAACTGACAAATTATACCTGCATATGTTTATGTATTATAAAGTTTTCCTGTGATTTATGACTATAACTTAGTTTTAATTTAATGCAAATGTTAATTGCCCATATGTGCCTTTTAGTCTCCATATTTTGGACCACACATTGTCTAGTCCTGTATATACATATACATAAAAATCTTTTGCTGTTGTGTAAATATCAAGGTATATTATACAGATTTTCCAGAACTTGTTTGTTTTTTCCACTTAAATATTTTAATCTGGTTCATTATTTTTACATATTATTTTAAATATAGTGTTAAATATTTGTGCAAGTTAATTCCAATAATGACCAGTAGATTTATCCAAATCTTTCCAAACGTTATGATTTATGTGCATTCTAGGCTTCCTGAGTGATATAAAAGATGGGGACTGCGAATGTGTTGAAGTGATGGCTCAGCTGTTAAGGGTACAGCCCTGGGTTCTGTTCCCAACACCTACATTGTGACTTACAACTATCTATTTCTCTAGTTCCAGAGAATCTGGTACCTTCTTCTGACCTCTGCAGGTACCACACACACACATGATACATATGCATGCTTGTAAACAAAACACCCATACATGTCAAATAAAATAGATAATTCAGAGAGAGAGAGAGAGAGAGAGAGAGAGAGAGAGAGAACCTAAAATGCCTTTACAAGTATTTGAAATAATAAAAAAAAAAAAAATCCATGCTAAAACTGTGAATCATATCACCACTAAGAACTATCTGGTAACTATATTACCAGATAGTAATCAACAATTCGATTCATGTCGCTCTCTGCCTTGGTGAGACAAGTTTCTGTTTGCAGTGGACCACGGTGAATGTGGAAACTCACAACTGGGCAAAGTGCTGAGAAGTAACTGCGAAGTAAGCCCAGTCCTGAATGAGAGCTAATTATCCCTCTCTCCCAGGCTCAAGGAACTAGAAGAATAGTGTAAAACTGATGGTGTAACTTCTTTAAATGCTTGAAAGAAATACCTAAGATGTCCGGAGTTTTCTTTAGAAGATATTTTAAATTGATAGATGTGTGCATAGATTTTTCTTTTCATATGTCTTTAATAAATTGAACTTTGCAAAAAAAATTTCTAATGAAATTATGACAAATCAATTCAGAAATAGCATACCCTTTAATTTTATTTTTTTTGTGTGTTTGAGATATTTATAAATGGTTGTAATGTATTTTGCTCAAATCCACCCCCACTTCTTCCCCTCCTTCAGTTCTTTCTCTATCCCCCAGTCATTTTGTCAAATTTCACGTGCTCCATTTCAAACTCTTTGTTTGACTTTGTTCTGCCTATATAGGCATGGGTGTAGGGCCATCTACTGGTACATGTGGAACCTCCTCAGGCTCACATCCCTGAAGAAAAATGACTTTAGTTCCCTAGTAACTTTTAATTGCCAGTAACTCCTCAGCTATAGGTGGAGCTTCATGAACTATTTGAACAGTCCCACAGCCCCTGAAGAAATAGAAGCAATTATTAAAATAGTGTTTGAATTTGGATTTGTCTTGAAATGTCTTGTTTTCTCCCTCTATGGTGACTGAGAGTTTTGCTGGGTATAGTGGTCTAGAGTGGCACCTGTGGTTTTTTTAGAGATTGCAGGATATCTGTCCAGGCTCTTCCAGTTTTTAGAGTCTTTGCTGAGAAGTCAGGTGTGATTCTGTTAGGTCTGCCTTTGTATGTTATCTGGCCCTTTTCCCTTACTGCGTTTAATATTCTTTCTTTGTTCTGTAGTGAAGAGGTCAGCTCAGAAACTTTAGAAAATTCCACTGGACCCCTCCTCCCCTCCTGGCAAAGAAAAGTCATAAAGAACATAGGCACCCCTCCCCCTCTGGAAGGGAGGGGCTCATTACATTCCTCAGACCACAGGGAGGAGGGACCAACCACCAGACTACCAGTCACCTGCAGGTAGGGAAGACCCAGAGCTCTTAGACACATTCCTAGACCATTGGTCACGTTTCTCATTCTCTAAAGACAAATCAATTTAGAAGTCACACTGTTCTGCAAATCACCTTGTGCCTAAGGGCCGCTGCCTTGAGAACTGTATAAGGGCTCGCTGGGTGGGCTTCACATGGTCATTTTCTCTCTCCATGTGCAGCTGTGTGCCCAACATGTTAGAACAATACATTCCTCTTGCTTTTTACATTGATTCCTGGCTCCGCATCGCTCACTCAGTAAGCTAAGGCTCGCCATAGTTTTACAGTAGATTTTGTGTTTTTATTATTTTGTACCTGGATGATTTGGTTTTTTTTTCTGGTCCAGTCTAGTTGGTGGTCTATAAGCTTCTTGTGTGTTTATAGGCATCTCTTTCTTTAGGTTGGGAAAGTTTTCTTCTAGGATTTCGTTGAGAATGTTTTCTGACCTTGGAGCTGGGATTCTTTACCTTCTGTTCCAGTTGTTCTTAGGTTAGGGCTTTGCATGGTGTCCCACATTCTCTGGATCTTTTGTGTCAGGAAATTTTTAGCTTTAGCATTTTCTTTGACTGATGTATCAATTTCTTCTCGTCTATCTTCTACACTTGAGATTCTCTCTTTCATCTCCTGTATTCTTTTGGTGATGCTTACATCTGTTGTTTCTGTTCTCTTCCCTAGTTGTTCCATCTCCAACGTTCCCTCAGTTTGTGTTTTCTTTATTGCTTCTATGTCCACTTTCAGGTTTTGCACAGTTTTATTTAGTTCCTTTACCTGTTTAATTGTATTTTCCTCTTTGTCTTTAAAGGATTTATTTGCTTCTTCTTTAAAGGCTTCAATCATCTTCATAAAATTGGATTTATTTTCTGGGTTTGGACTGTGCTAGGATATCCAGGGCCTGCTATAGTGAGGTAGCTGTGATTTGGAGGAGTCATAATACCCGGCTCTTGTTGATCGTGTTCTTTTGAGGGCCTTTAGTCATCTGGTTTTGGACCCTAGATGTTCTTCTTTTTGTACGTATTGGGAGTGGGATGAGGTGGCAGGAGAATGGAGGTCTTTCTGGGATGGCAGGATGCTCAGGGCAACTTGGCTTGGCCCAGAGGGCTCAGAGAGCATGTCAGCAATACAGTCTTGCTATCACGGTTAGTAGGACAGCCAAGAGCAAAGGCCATAACCTGTACTGTTTGGGGAAACCTACAAATCTTCACTGTCCAACAACTCAAAAAGAGGTATCCCATACTGCCAAGAGCCATCCAGGAGAAGCTAAAAACTAGCAGACGATCTTCCTGAGATAGTTCCTCCATGGACTTAATTCTATGATGAGTTTGCTTCTCTAGGCAAAGCTAAGAAGATTGTATCTGAGGAAAGATTCCTGCTGTTAATATGCTTTTCTTGTTATTATTGAGTAGGTAACAACCACTAGGTATTGATTCACTCTTTTGAGCAGATTTCTGCAGACTTACAAAGATCTTGTAATGATGCTATATAGACAAATAGATAATGATGCTATAGAATTCCTGATTTGATTCAAATAATTTTTAGGTAGAACGTTTTTAGAGATGATCTTAGTTGTTAGAAAGATGTAATAAAGATAGAATCAAGAATAGTATATGCTGACTCCTCATAATTGTAAGTAAAGGGTACACAATAAGAAATACATTGAGTTTTGATAATTACCCTTAAATGAGAAATAGACTTGAAACAAATTTGTGTTCAAGGAAAAACATTTATGTCCAAGGATAAAGTCACAGGTGTGCACTATGATAAGCCAAGGCCTTGTAAAACCTGTTGCTTTAAGCTTATAATGAGTATATTATAATCAAAAGCTGCTTTGAACTAATATTATCCTCCTTCTGTAACTCCCATTCTATGTAATATTTTATCTCTGAGGTAATTTTCTAAAAAACTTTTTTGTCTAAGGAGGTATAAAGAATAAAATTGTTGGTTGAATGGTTTGGCTTGGGGATCTTTGCCCCATCCATCCATCCATCCATCTATCCATCCATCCATCCATATGTGTATGGTGTATGTCTGTCTATATGTATGTGTGTAGGTATAGGTGTATATATGTAAGCATGCACGAACACTTGTGGAGTTGACTGTGACAGATGGTCATGTCCAGCCAGAATGTGGGTGTATGAATGTTTGAATGTGTCTGTGCATATTTGGCATAAAGCACCTTAATTCTTTTCCTTTCTTCCATCTCTAGTTCAAAAAGAGTTAACCAGCTTAGCCAGAAAGGCTTCTGGCTGATTCACCAGCAAAAGGAGCACCAGCAATAAATCCTTTTACATAGTGCTCCCCCACCCTCTGCAGCCTCCATTTTACATTGAGGTGCTAAAAGGCAGAGACTGCATTTTCTATCCTTAGAGGAACTCAGGCAGGTCAACTATCACTGTAAAGTAACTAAAGTAACTTAGACTTAAGACAGCTAAATGTTTTATTATAGAAAAGGCAGCCCTAAATAGCTCACAAGACCAAGCCTTGGATGCCTCAGCCGCCCCAGCTTACATTAAGAGAGAAAGAACAGCCAGACAGCACCACACCTATCATGGAAGTTTGTTTGTTTGACAGTGGATGTGATCTGGGAGAATGTTGTCCTTCTCATAAGGTGACTCCATTTTAACTCCTTTTATATATGAATATTCCCATATTTTAGGAAGCTTCTATATAATAGTAGGGTTCTAAATGGCTTTTAAGACTGTATTGAACAGGAAGGAGTAGGCAGTAGACATACTTTGTCTTGCCCTGGTTTCAATGGAAATGCTCTGAGCTTTTTACCACTTACCATGAACGTTGACTGTAGGATCGTTTTATATTGCCTTTATGTGTTGAAATATGTTCCTCTTAAATGTTCTGAATTTTTATTCTTAAATAAGGTATAGCAACATAGAAAATTTTAAAAATTCAGGTCTTTTCTAAGCCTCTTTTAACTTAGAATATCCTAATCTTACATTTTTGTTTCTTTAGATTCACTAGCTGATAAAATTCTGTTCAGATATTTTTTTCTGTCATTATTTTCTTAGTTTCTCATGCCAATCCTTTTCCATAGCTTGAGATTTTCCAAGTGTAAACACACACAGAGATAGTCAGACAAACACACACACACACACACACACACACCAGCAAAAATCTGAAAGAAAAGAGAGGACAAATATTGTTCTCACTTCCTTGTAATTTCCTCTATTTCCTGAATTTTTGATCTTTCAAGTTTTGATTCTCTTAGCTTTCTTAAGTTCCAAGTTTTGCATTGTTTAAATCCTTGAATCAATATATCATGAACTGGCACAGGTTCTGACATCTCAGAAGAATTACTTAAACCTAATAAGGTTTGCTACCTGTTCTCCCTGCAGTTACCTGGCAACAGCCAGGTAGGCCTGGTTTGCTATAAAAGAGGCTGTTTGTGCCCTCCTTGCTCTCTCTGGCCCTTCTCTCTCTGCCCCTCTTGTCTCTGTGACCCCTTTCTTCCTCTCTCTTCTTCCCC
>NC_034598.1:74992690-75020664 GCF_900095145.1 Mus pahari | reverse complement strand
CTCCTCTCCTCTCCTCTCCTCTCCCCTCCCCTTCTCACCTTCCCCTTCCCCTCCTTCCCTTTTTGTCTCTCTGTGTCTCTGTCTCTATTCCTTTCTCAGATTCCCATCCTCTAAATAAATTATTTTCTACACTACACCCATCCTATGGCTGATACCTCAAGGAGAAGAGATGCCTTAGCATATGCCTTCCAAGGCACCCTTCAACCTCAGCAAACATATCCCTGGTTCTTTTTAAAAACATAACATACCCAACTTGATATTTTAGAAAGTTCCAAAATGTAAAAATATACAACATACAAACATGGTCATGAGGTTTAAGCAGTTTATTTTTTATTTGGCCTACAAGACCTGGCATGCAGTAAATCCATGTCTCAATTATAAGAGGCAGTGAAATCACAATTAAAAACAATGTGACTACTTTATTCTGGCACATCAAAACAATGTACCTTGTGCCACATGATTCTAATGGTCACTTGACATAACTCAAGCAACTTTTCAAATGGAAATAATTTTCCATTAAATAGAGTTCCTATATTTATTTCACATGTATTATATTATTACATATATATGTCTACATATAATAATTTATAGTAATATTACTTATAGTATTAAAATTATTACAAATTTTGCTTTTGTACATGTATTGATACTCCTTGTCTCTTGTCGACCCTTCTTATTTGATGGAGGTAAAAATTGAACTTTGGTTTCTCTATTTGGTCATCTTGAGCTCTTATACATGGCATACCTCATTAACTGTCATTCTTGTGTGTGCATGTACATATACGCATGTGTGTGCGTATGTATTATGCCTGTGTGGAGGCCAGAAACTGATGTCAAATATCTTCCTCAGTTGCCAGCTGGCTTATTGTGTGTGTGTGTGTTTTTCAGTGAAAATTGAGTTCAGCAATTGACCAGACAGATAGCCTAGGAATAAATCCCGGAGATCTTTTTATTTCTGTTTTCTCAACACTGAGATAACAAGTGCATGCCACCACACCCAGCTTTTTATGTGAGTGCCAGGAATGTGAATTCACGTCCCTCTGTTTGCATGGCAAGTACTTTAATGACTGAGCTACATACCAGGCTTAATTGTGATTTTTAAACGTCTTAAATTTAATTGTGATTTTTAAATACTTAATTATTTCTTTGTGTCCACTCTCTTGTCTGGATTATTTCTAGTTCTAGGATAATACCTAAGCCAATGTACCACGCAATCTGTTGATATGTAGAATTTATCCATGAAAATATGATTGAGTGAGAACATCTTTCAAGATAGTAAGGGTTTATCTATCTTGTTGACTTTCTCAAAGAACCAGCTCCTGGTTTTGTTGATTCTTTGTATAGTTCTTTTTGTTTCTATTTGATTTCAGCCCTGAGTTTGATTATTTCCTGATGTCTACTCCTCTTGGGTGTATTTGCTTCTTTTTGCTCTAGAGCTTTCAGGTGTGCTGTCAAGCTGCTAGTGTAAGTTCTCTCCAGATTCTTTTTGGAGACCCATAGAGATATGAATTTTCCTCTTACCACTGCTTTCATTGTGTCCCATAAGTTTTGGTATGATGTGTCTTAGTCTTCACTAAATTCTAAAAAGCCTTTAATTTTTTTCTTTATTTCTTCTTTGACCAAGTTATCATTGAGTAGAGCACTGTTCAGCTTCTGTGTGTGTGTGTGTGTGTGTGTGTGTGTGTGTGTGTGTGTGTGTGTGTGCTTTACATTGTTTTTGTTGGTATTTAAGACAAGCCTTAGTCCGTGGTGATCTGATAGGGTGCATGGGATTATTTCAATCTTCTTGTATCTGTTGAGACCTGTTTTGTGACCAATTATATGGTCAATTTTGGAGAAGGTACAATGAGGTGCTGAGAAGAAGGTATATTCTTTTGCTTTAGGATGAAATGTTCTATAAATATCTGTTAGATCCATTTGGTTCATAACTTCTGTTTCACTGTGTATCTGTTTAGTTTCTGATTCCATGATCTGTCCATTGCTAAGAGTGGGGTACTGAAGTCTCCCACTATTATTGTATGGGGTGTGATGTGTGCTTTGAGCTTTAGTAAAGTTTCTTATATAAATGTGGATGCCCTTGAATTTGGAGTATAGATGTTCAGATTCAAGAGTTCATCTTGGTAGAGTTTTCCTTTGATCAGTATGAAGTGTCCTTCCTTATCTTCTTTGATAACTTTTGATTGAAAGTTGGTTTTATTTGATATTAGAATGGCTATCCAGCTGTTTGTTGGGGCCATTTGCTTAGAAAATTGTTCTCTAAACTTTTACTCTGAGGTAGTGTCTGCCTTTGTCACTGAGGCGTGCTTCCTGTATGTAGCAAAATGCTGGCTCCTGTTTACATATCCAGCCTGTTAGTCTATGTCTTTTTGGGGGGAATTGACTCCATTGATGTTAAGAGATATTAAGGAAAAGTGACTGCTACTTCCTATTATTTTTGATGTTAGAGGTGGAATTATGTTTGTGTGGCTATCTTCTTTTGGGTTTGTTGAAAGATGAATTTCTTGCTTTTTTTCTAGTTTTCTAGTGTAGTTCACCTCCATATATTGATGTTTTTGATCTATTATCCTTTGTAGGGCTGATTTATGGAAAGATATTTTGTAAATTCTGTTTTGTCATGGAATATCTTGTTTTCTCTATCTATGGTAATTGTGAGTTTTGCTGGGTATAGTTTCCTGGGCTGGCATCTGTGTTCTCTTAGGGTCTGTATGACATCTGTCCAGAATCTTCTGGCTTTCACAGTCTCGGGTGAGACGTCGGATGTAATTCTAATAGGTCTGCCTTTATATGTTACTTGACGTTTTCCCCTTACTGTTATTAAAATTCTTTCTTTGTTTAGTGCATTTGTTGTTCTGATTATTATGTGTCGGGAGGAATTTCTTTTCTGGTCCAGTCTATTTGGAGTTCTGTAGGTTTCTTGTATGTTCATGGGCATCTCTTTCTTTAGGTTAGGTAGGTTTTCTTATATAATTTTTTGAAGATATTTACTGGCCCTTTAAGTTGGGAATCTTCACTCTCTTTTATACCTATTATCCTTACATTTGGTCTTCTCATTGTGTCCTGCATTTCATGGATGTTTTGGGTTAGGAGCTTTTTGCTTTTTGCATTATCTTTGATTGTTGTGTCAATGTTTTCTATGGAATCTTCTGCACCTGAGATTCTCTCTTCTATCTCTTGTATTCTGTTGGTGTTGCTTGCATCTATGACTCCTGATCTCTTTCCTAGGTTTTCTAACTCCAGGGTTGTCTCCCTTTGTGATTTCTTTAGTGTTTCTATTTTCACTTTTAGATCCTGGATGGTTTTGTTCATTTCCTTCACCTGTTTGATTGTGTTTTTCTGTAATTCTTTAAGGGATTTTTGTATTCCCTCTTTAAGGGGTTCTAGCTCTTTATTTGTGTTCTCCTGTATTTCTTTAGGGGGGGGGTTATGTCCTTCTTAAAGTCTTCTATCATCATCATGAGAAGTGATTTTAGATCTGAATCTTGCTTTTCCAGTATCATGGTGTATCCAGGACTTGCTATGGTGGGTGAATTGGCTTCTGATGATGCCAAGTAGCCTTGGTTTCTGTTGCTTATGTTCTTATGTTTGACTCCACCCATCTGATTATCTCTAGTGCTGCCTGCCCTTGCTATATTGACTGGAGCCTCTCCTTCCTGTGATCCTGGTTGTGTCAGAACTCCTCAGAGGTCAGCTGTCTCTGTGATCCTGTGATTCCGTGATCCTGTGATCCTGAGATCCTGGGTGTGTCTGAGCTCCTGGGAGTCCAGCTGCCTCTGGGAGCCTGAGATCCTGGTGTGACCAAGCCCTTGGGATCCTGTGATCCTGTGATCCTGGGGGTGTTAGAAAGCCTGGGAGTGGAGCTCCCTCTGGGTGTTGTAGGACTGCCTTCAGAGTTTGTGTCCAAGGTCTGCTCAGTGCACAGGCCCAGACTGGAATAAACCATGCCACTGGTCAGGCAGAATTCCTGGGTGCCTGAGGAAGGTCGCATTTGTAACCTCAAATCATTTCTTGTTTTCTTTAAAACTTTGTTCACTTACATTGCTCAGACTCATGGTTTTTTTGTTACAGAATTTTCATTATATAACTGCCCTAAGTATTAACTACGCTTAGATAAACACTGAGCAGGAGACTTGCCATCTGGTCATTCCCCAGTAGTTATGTTTTGTAGGTTTTTGTTAGCACTACAGTAATATTATATAACTTGTCTTTAAGAATCCAATATAATTATTGAGTAGTGGTGGCTCACACCTATAATCCCAGTACTAGGGAGGTAGAGGCAGGTGGATCTATGAGTTAGAGGCCAGCCTGGTCTACAGAGAGAGTTTCAGGATAGCCAGGGTTACACAGAGAAACCCTGTCCTGGAAAACAACAATACAACAAATCCAATATAATCATTACATATCAATTTTAAAGATTTGAAAGAAAAGCTAAAATGCTTCTGCTGACATTTGTTTTCAGTAAGATTGTAGGATATTCTCTTCTTGTAATGCTCTTACAGAATTTAGTTGTTTGGGAAGTCAAAACAGAAGCCAGTCTCAACAATTTCTAAATAAGCCTGGCAATCCTGCTTCATAGTATAAAAAGCACAGCAAGAGCAAAGGAAGCTAATAAATTCATTTGTGATTGTACTTGCTACACAGAATGTGATTTGTCATGCCAGAAGAAAACATTGTAGGGGAGCCACCATACCATACATTTTCGTGTGTTATGTCTTCTTTATGTTAGGAAGTTGTCAACATTTGACATCCCTGACGCATGGTGACAGCTTGTCCAGACAGTCTGAGATTTAATGGTAGAACACACATTCTACTGTGAGGGAGATAAACTCTGAGCAGGGCAGAAACAAATGTCTTCTCCAGTTGAGAAGGAACAGGAGGTACCAAAGCAACAACATTCGTCAGAGCAAAGGAAGCCAGTACCTGGATGTTTGGGGACTCCTCTGGCACTGATCTATGAGGAGGAGGTTTAGGAAATGGATGCCAGGCCAATGTAGTTATGATTATGCCAGGCATGGGAAGAGTTGGCATAATTCTTTGTGTTCTTTTTTTCAAAGTTAGCCCCACTCTCTTCAGCTTAGTTTCTACAACTGAAAAATTACTAGGATTCTTGAGAGTTAATTCTTTAAAGAAAAGAAACACTCTGTTAAGAAAACAAAGACAAAAATTAAAATTACCCTACTACCAGAACCTCATGGTTGTGTTATGTAATTTTTATGAGGATATGAAATATTTAATTGTTTGTACTTGCCTAATGCTTAACATTCCATCCCTTAGAAACCACCCTTTCTCCAGCTGCTACAACCTCTATTTGTGATTGAACTGCAAGCATAAGAGCTGAAGCCCAAATTGCCTGTCTTTCCTTGTATTGGGCTTTTTGCTTGTACTTAACCACTAATCGAACAATACAGTTTATGGGCTTCATTAAACCTTTCAATACATTGACTTATAGAATTCTTTATAAACTAAGGTGGAAGATTTTGTTACTATTTTCTTTAATAAACAAACAAACAAACACCAAAACAAACTAGATGGTAGAAAGAACTTTGCCCAGTGCCATAGAGAGGGAATAGTAGATTTGCACTTCATCTGCAAGGTAAACTACAAACTCCATGTTTAGAAATGTTCTCTTAGTTTTGTGCAAACAACATAAAGAAGCGAAAAGAATAGTTTCAGACAGATGTAAATATGTGAGTCCTTGCATGTACTCCAGAAAGCATTCGTTTTGTAAGTGTGGATTTCCATGGAAACACTGAGGCCATTAAGGATTTTAAATTGAGAAGTAGGAGGAGCCTTCTGTTTTCAAATCAGCTGTGGGAAGCCATGTAACGCCATTACAAGATGGCGCTGGCTACCACTGGGTACCACTGGCCACCGCCCGTGTATTTCGGGTAAACAACCAATGTGTGCAGGTGCAAATGGGTTTCACACCAAGTCTTTGCCCGCCCCGGGGTGTAACAGTGAGATCATGAGTAAGCAACCAATTAGACGTGGACGCGCAGCCCTGGGGACTATATAGGGAGTCGCTCTCGGGGCCTCGTGGTCTTCCTCTTCAAGATGCAATAAATGCTGTGCTGCAGAAGGATCCTGGTGTCTGCGTGCGTTCTTGCTGGCGAGACGATAGCGCCGGACAATCAGCTCCTTCAAGGATGGTTTGATTTCATGTAACATGCCTTGATTTCAATGTTTCCTGATGATTGGGGGGGGGGGGGGGGGGCGTGTCTCCTGGCAAAAACGCTTGCTAAGCAGTTGAGAAGACCTTCAGGAGAACTAAAAAAACATGCTTCCGACGTGTTTGTTTACCAGTTGTTCTGTACAAGTGGACCTGGCAAGGCTTGGCACACACACACACACACACACACACACACACACACACACAAAACAGACGCTTGTCTTGTTGCCTTCTGTCTATATTCTTGGAACTGTTGCAAAATAGTTCACACATGTACACAGACACATGCAGGCACACACACAGTCTTGCACTGAAATTAAATTGGCCAATATACAAAGGACACCGAAGTGTCTTACGTTGCTCCCTCCCACATAAAATAAATATAAGCAATCTTTTGGTTCTTACTTATCCACTAATACTTTATGTTTTGTTGGTGGAATGTATACATAAAAGATAAAATATAAAATTTTGAAAACATTTAACTACTTTTGGACTGGTGAATATAAAATTGGGGCTACCATTGTTAAGTGTCGTTCAATACTGCTTGAATATCTTAATCTGTATTTTTCAGAGAGGTGTAATCGTGCTGACTAAGCCCTGGAAGGAATGTGGTATACATGCAACTTTGCTCTGTTTTAATTGATACAATACCTACTGCACGTTCTAAAACAGTTTCTCAAGGCTTTGTCCTGTGTTAATCACAAGCTACAGCCACTCCTGTTATATAAATGAGGACAGTTATATAATACTCTTTTACTTTTCAACAAAGTAGAACATCCTAATCATACCAAAAAATCCTCTAGGGAAAGACAAGGCTGTACAGAAGGTTAAAAGCTGTTAAAAATTGAAAACACACACACACACACACACACACACACACACACACACACACTACTGGAAAATAAAGCTATCTGAGTCATTAGTCTTTCTTACTACTTTTAAAGCTTAACATAGTATTTGATGTTCAAGATTAAATAATGTATTATTACCATTATAAAATAAGTACTTTAATATATACCTAACCACGGGTTTGTACACATCTCCATATGTTGTGTTTTTAGTACACACACATTTAGTATTTACGAGTACATATATGTTATATATTTATCTCTGTGGCCTCAATTATCTAATTCAATGGCACAAAAAATATTGTTCTACCTAAATGAGTCACTTGATTTGGTTATTTGTATGAACAAAGGTATATTTAAGTTATTTTGGGGTGAAGAAAAATACAATCCTTATATCAATACAAATTATAATGTACATGTCTAAAATTGTGGAAAAAGTGGGCACTTTTTCATAAGTGGCTTCAAAACATACACACGCACAAACACACACATAAAACACACACACACTCTCTCACACACAAATACTAGGTGTTAGTTCATTTACCTTGGACCTCGGGCTTTATCTTTATCCAAAGAAGAGTGGGAGTCTATACAATTGATCATGGCATAATCAGGTATACAAGTAGCTCCAGACAGTAATAGGTGCACTGATGCTGCTATTGATGGTGAGGACAAAGGCCATAGTTATGTCTTGTGTGCCAGGCACAAATTAAACACACCAAGTACTTCACATACTTATTTTAACCTCTAGCAATCCCATTAAACAGTCTTTTCTGAGCCAAACTTCTACAAGGGGACTTTTTTTTTTTTTTTTTTTTTAAACAGTGTAAGGTAGCACTATGTAAATATATGTTATTTAAAATAACGTATTTTTTATTTTTAAGATTTTAATATATTTCTAGCATTTTCTCCCTTTCCTTCTTCCTGTTTATCCCATGGTAACCCCTGCTCTCTCCCAAAATTTTGGCCTCTTTTTCTTTAATCGTTGTTTTACATATATTCCTAAACACATCAAAAATAAAATCTGCTCTGTCCATAAATTTGACCTGTATGCATTATTAGAGCTGACCACTTGTTACTGGCTAATCAGTTGGGGTCACTTTTTGTGAAGATCGGTTCTCCTGCTCTTAGAATCCACCATTGCCCATAGTTCTGTGTGAGGGCGGAGGCCCCACCAGGTTTCCCCTTTCCGTGTTACTATGTCCACTGGTGTCAGCACTGTTCAGGTCTTGTTTAAGCTGCCATGTTGGTAAGAAATCATAAGTTTAGCCTCTCTGATATTTCCAGGAGACACAATTTCACAGAAAACTTCCTGTTTCTCTGTCTCTTAGAGTTTTCACCTCCTCTTCTGAAATGATTCTTGAGCCTTAGGTGCAGGGGTTGTATTGTATTGTATAGCTACCAATCAGGACTGGGCACCATGTAATCTCTTGTGCTCTCCGTTTTTATTGGTTGTGGTTTTCTGTAATGGTCTCTGTCTACTGTAAAGAAGCTTTCTTGATATGGGGTAAAAGCCATACTTATGTGTAGGTAGGTATATTGATACATGTTTAGAATAAAGACAA
Source organism: Mus pahari (assembly GCF_900095145.1). Lineage (NCBI taxonomy): Eukaryota > Metazoa > Chordata > Mammalia > Rodentia > Muridae > Mus > Mus pahari. The sequence goes on along the minus strand of NC_034598.1, from coordinate 75,012,085 downwards.
GGGTTATGTTGGTTTAACAAAGTGACAGTTGTATGTTCTTCTTCGAGACTCATGACTTCGCTAGCCCCAGTTAAGTAAGTTTCCACTACCAGGAATGTTTTCCTTCTTGTTGAATTGGACTTATGGACTTATGTCCAAGTAGAGAGCTATTGGCCAAAGAATGTGTGCCACTACTACATCCTTAGGGTTATTGAAATCTGTAGGTGTCACAGCTTAATAGGGCTACTGTTTGTATCCCTTGGAAGTTTCCATGGCACCTTCTGGTACCATGGGAGCTAGTTCCCAAGGAAGAGGTTTCCAGGTCACATCCATCTCAGGCCCTCAGGTTCTGAAGTCTGAATTTTATGACATCTTCAGCCATAGAGACAGCTTTAACCAACAACTCAAAAGGGGGCTTCCACGCTTGATGTTAAAGATTCTGTTAGATATTCCTTGGCCTCTGGGGAGAAATTGTCAGTCCAGAAGGAAATATTTTATTCACATTGTACATGTATATGCATATATGTATGTGTGTATGTATGTATGTATGTGCGTGCAACATATCTATATCTGTATCTGTATTTGTATCTGTATCTGTATCTATCTGTATCTGTATACGTATATACAAACATGTAATTTTAGGTAGATAGGTAATAATACAATTCATTTTTTCTTTTTTATTAGATATTTTCTTCATTTATATTTCAAATGCTATCCCCAAAGCCCCCTATACCCTCCCCCCGCCCTGCTCCCCAACCCACTCACTCCTGCTATCATTCATTTTTACTTTTCAACTTCCTATTATTTTGCTCCTTTCCTCCTCCTTTTGTATGTTTCCACATTCCTTCCTAATTAAAGCACCCTTCTGGTTTCCCATTTCCCTCTTCAAATCACGTTTATCCTGCTATTCCTCTCCCCATTACTCCTATACATCCCCCATGGTTTTCTTTTACATCCCTAGTTTCTGCAGTTAAGGAATCACATCTGAGAATTTGGAGCTAAGATCCACAGATGAGAGGGAACATGAGACACATGTCTTCCCGGATCCGTGTTTCTTCAGTCAATATGGTCTTTGCTAGTTCTAGCTATTTACCTGCAAATTTCGTGATTTGATTTTCTTTACAGCTGATAGTATGTATATACATTCCATAGTATGTGTGTATCACATTTTCATTAGACATTTGTCAATGGAAGCATATTTAGGTTCTTTTCATTTTCTAGCTATTGTGAGTAAAGTATCAATAAACATAGATGATCAAGTATCCTTGAAATAGGCTGTTGAGTATATGTTTGCGTATATGCTGAGGAATGATATAGCTGGGTCGTGTATTAGATTTACTCTAAGATTTTTGAGGGTTCTCCTCACTGGCTTTCAGAGTTGCTGGACCAGTTTGTAATTCACTAACAGTTGATGAAGGTTCACCTTTCACCATATCCTCTCCATCATTTGTTGTCTGTAGTTTTGTTGCTATTTGCTAGTTTGACTGGAGTAAGATGAAATCTCAGAGTTGTGTTGATGTGCATTTCCTTAACTGCTAGAGACAATAAACATTTGAGACAGTTCTCAGCTTTTTCATTTTTTATTTTTTTGAAAACTGTGTTCAGATCATATCTTTTGAATGGGTCATTTTTTTTGTTTGAATCTTTGCAACATAGATGCTTGAACCTATATTTCAAAGACACCAAAACTTGAGCTTTTCATGATCATCATTAAATAGGGGAATTTGAATAAGCTACAGATTGACTAGGAAAGAAAATGTGCTCAGCAGGAGTAGACACTTCTGTGCATGTCCATGCCTCTGTCAGCCAGTCATACCATAGGAAAGAGACTTGAAGGCACAATGAACTAGGTGTTGTATGTTGAGATCTTAGTTCCTTATCTCTATTATCTTAAATTCTCTTCCAATAATTTTAGTATGAAGAAGTTAATCGGGAAATTAACCTTTCAATCACAGTATACAGAAACAGTACTGCAAATCTATCTTACTGTCACTGGGAATTTTGGTGTTTCTGAGTTAGGCAAGATTAAAAGACAAAAGGATCTTTAGTGCTCTTTGACAGTGAGGAGATAAAGACACTGATGTTGCAAACACTACCTGGAAGGGGACATGCCATAATGCCTTCTGCATTTGTTTATGTAAACTTATCCTTCTTAAATGAGAGGCTCTCTAGCTTGAAACTGTAGAGCTGAGTATGTTGCTTATGTTATCATCTTGCCTTGCCTTGCCTTGCCTTGCCTCGCCTCGCCTCGCCTCGCCTCGCCTCACCTCGCCTCGCCTTGCCTTGTCTTGTCTTGTCTTGTTGAAACCGGGTTTCTCTGTGTAGCCCTGGATATCCTGGAACTCATTCTGTAGACTAAGCTAGCCTTGAACTCAGAGATCGTCCTGCTGAGTTCTGCAATTAAAGGCATGTCCCCCCACCTACTCCTTTGAGACTTGAGGTGATTCATTCTGAGCAAACAGAGCATTCCATTCTCTGTAGATCCTTTCAAAAGTTCCAACTGAATCGAGCAGACCTCCACTTGGTAGCACACATGTTACTGTTTGATCGTGACTCAGACAGGACTCTGTACTTGAAAGAGAGCAATGTAGTTAGTATGGGATCCTGATTAGTTCTACTGAAAGTGGGTTGTCACAGGATCAGTGTATGAGCAGTCTTATTTATAATAGCCAGAAGCTGGAAAGAACCCAGATGTCCCTCAACAGAGGAATAGATACAGAAAATGTGGTACATTTACATAATGGAGAACTACAGTTATTAGAAACAATGAATTTATGAAATTCTTAGACAAATGGATGGATCTGGAGGATATCATCCTAAGTGAGGTAGCCCAATCACAAAAGAACACACATGATATGCACTCACTGATAAGTGGATATTAGCCAAGAAGCTAGGGACACCCAAGATTCAATTTGCAAAACACATGAAACTCAAGAAGAAGGAAGATCAAAGTGTGATACTTCAATCCTTCTTAGAAGGGGGAACAAAATACCCATGGAAGGAGTTACAGAGACAAAGTTCGGAACAGAGACTGAAGGAATGACCATCCAGAGACTACCTCACCTGGGGATCCATCCTATAAACAACCACCAAACCCAGACACTATTGCAGATGCCAACAAGATTTTGCTGACAGGAGCCTAATATAGCTATCTCCTGAGAGGCTCTGCCAGTGCCTGGCAAATACAGAATTGGATGCTCACAGCCATCTATTGGATGGAGCACAGGGTCCCCAATGAAGGAGCTAGAGAAAGTACCCAAGGGAGCTGAAGGGGTTTGCAGTCCCATAGGAGGAACAACAATATGAACTAACTAGTATCCTCAGGGCTCCCTGGGACTAAACCACCAATCAAAGAAAACACGTGGTGGGACTCGTATCTCTAGCTGCATATGGAGCAGAGGATGGCCTAGGCAGTCATCAATGGGAGGAGAAGCCCTTGGTTCTGTGAAGGTTATATGCCCTAATATAGGGGAATGCCAGGGCCAAGAAGCAGGAGTGGGTGGGTTAGTGAGCAGGGGGATGGGGAGAGGATAGAGGATTTTCAGAGGGGAAATAAGGAAAGGGGATAACATTTGAAATGTAAATAAAATATCTAATTAAAAAAAAGGAGGAAAAAGAAAACTGAAGCAGCAATCTACTGGGTGGCCATCTTGTTTCTAGAAACCCAGAGAAGGTATCTGAAAGAAAATCCTTCCAATCTAAGTGAAATGTATGCAATCTGGAAAAAATACTCAGATGCTGGGACCTGTCAGTGACCTCTCTGTTCGTGACATGACTGTATTCATGACTTACACTTATATAAACAGCATCATTAAAAGAAACATGCACTCTAGCAATTCACTCAGAATTTAGAAAACCACAGTAGACTATTTAGCTGCCATTTCCCAAAATTATTCATAGACCTTTACAATCTCATTAATTTCCCACTACAAATAATGTTTTATGAAGAGAGTTTAATTAAGCCAGCGAGTCAATTTGAGAGACTCCATATTAAGAAGAAGGGGTATTAGCCTGTTATAATATGTTTGAAAAATTTTAATGTATCTCTAAAGGTTTCATGTGCTGATCTTGGTACTAGGGTTGATAATATTCAAGGGACCTTCAAGAGGAGGAATTTAGATGTCCTTAGTTCGTTGTTTAATGAGAGGACAATCGGATACTGATTAATGAGAGAACATTGGCTCATTGTTTAGTGAGAGGATACTATGCCATTGCCCTTGGGATTAACATTTCCATGGGCCCACATCTTAAAAGGAAGTCAGTAAATTTCTATCATTTCTCAAGAACCTAGCCTCAGGTATTAGGGCCATATAAACTATCAATGTATTAGCAGAACAGGATGGACAGCTTCAAAGAAGCCCATTTCAGGAACCATTTTGAAGGAAAACTATTGGATAGTTGAACAACCATATTTTCTTCTAAGGAGGCCATGGGAGACAATAGGAGTCCACTAACTGTGTGAAAAAAAAAAAGTGCTTTTTTAGCCACTGTCAACAAATGGCTGGTAGGAGGGATAAAGGACAGTGAAATATAAATAAATAAATAAATAAATAAATAAATAAATAAATAATACTGACAGTATGTTAAATTGCTGATACCACTGGAGCCTTGGAAGCAGGGAGCAGGAGCAAGCAGTGTCCCAGCTTTCTCTATTCTCTCTCTGATTGCTCTCTAGTATGGTCTACTGGCTAAAGGTAGTTAGAAGCAACTGTAGATGTGTAAGCTCCTGTTTTATGGGAAGTAGATATAAAGATAAATCTAGAAGTTCCCAGATATTTCTTAGGGGTAGCACCTATGACAGATTAAAAATGGGAAGGAAAGTGACTAAGTAGAGAAGGTTCTCAGAGTCAATGCTAAAGGGAAGGTTGTGAGAGTGAAGAAGCAGATAGAAGGGCTAGGCAGTAAGTGCCTCAGCTGCCATAGCTTTTGGAGACTCCCCCAGGCCGACAGTTTGTGCAGGCACATAGACCACCTACAGAAGGGTCTTCTAGACCACTCAGGACTAAGACGGCACAGTAGTGAAGATGCTCAGCTTCCAAACTAGGACAGATCCTGCTGCAGAGTGCAGTTCTTTGGCTTCCCTGTGGTATATTCCCTCTTGAGAGGATAGGTAAGCATCATGACCTTCATAGCGATTGTAGCAAGAGTGTCTAAGAGAAAACAGATTTCTACTAGCAACTCTCTACATCCCAGATCAGGGCAGAATAAGAACAGAGCTAAGTAAGGTCTGGTTGATGACTAAGACACAGGTAAAGGAAGTCAGAGGTTGAGTACCATACTCAATAATAGCTGAATATAATGTTAACTATACTCAAATTTGGGAATGGAGATTACAGGTTAAAGTCACTGTCTTAGGCAAAGTTCCATTGCTGTGAAGAGACACCATGACCACAGCATCTCTTATAAAGGAAAGAATTTAACTGGGGTTTGCTTACAATGTCAGAGTTTAGTCCTGATAATGGTATCCTCAACGCTGGGAGCATGGTGGTATGCATGCAGACATGGTGAGATGAAGAGTTCTGCATCCTCATCCACAGGCAGTAGGAAGAGCAAAAAGACTCTGGACCTAGCTTGAGCTTCTGAAACTTCAAAGTCCACCTCCAGTGACATACTTCCTTCAACAAGACCACCCCTACTCTAGCAAGGACAAATGTCCTAATCCTTTCAAAGAGTGCTATTCCTATCTGTGTGCCAATTTCACTCACACCACCACAGTCATCTAGAAACTCTTTGGAAGGACACTCCAGACCATATATTTAAATATTAAGAAACCATATGATTTAGGCAACTTATCATAACAGAGAAAGTGTATCCAACAAAAGATCAATGTTCAGACTTATTAAGAAGAAGCTTCTGGCAGAGGGAGAGTTGGGAAGGGGAAGGAGGAAGTGACCAGAAACAGCAACAATGAAGCCAGCAAAACTTTAAAAACAATAGCCCTGATTTAAATAAGCAGTGGATCTAAACAGGAGCAGCAAATATATGGAAAACCGTTCAACATCAGCCATTACTAGGGAGACGCACATCAAATTCTCAATGAGATATCGGCTCTAGTAAGGATTAGTATTTTTTTTTTAAGAAAAAAATGTTGATGAGGATGTAGAGAATTGGAACTCTTGAACATGGTTGGTGGAAATGTAAGTTACTACAGTCACCTCAAAAAAAAAGTGTGGGAATTCCTCAAAACATTAAAAATAGAACAACCTCATGCTCCAGCTCTGCTGCTGAGCACAGTAGTGCTCCAAAGCCAGGAAGTGACCATGTCAAAGAGATTTATGCATCCCATGATTATTGCTACCTTAGTCTCCATAGCCAAGAAAGAGACACAGCCTATATTTCTATTACCAATGAATGGATCAAGGAAATGTGGCAAAGACAGACTACAAAACACTATTCAGCCATAAATAAGAATAAAATTCTGTTATCTGAGACAACATGAACAAGAGTAGAGATAATAACAATAAATAGCCTGGGCACAAAGAGACAAAGAATGCACAGTGTTGCAGTGGGGGCTAACAGTTATTCCACAGTAGTTGGGAGCAGAGTCGTGGTTAGCACAGGGTAGCAGCGATGAGAGGAGAGGCAAGGAAGGCGACAAGGTATCTTATTGCACAGAAACACAGCTTCCTTGCATGTTTTTTACTTGAGTTTCTGCGCGAGCAGATGAATTAAAGACAACTAGCCACTAGAATAAATAAACGGGTAGGTTTAACACGTCCTTAGGGAAGAATAATTTGTTAGTAGAGCAAAAGGAGTCAACCCGGGCTGGAGAGACAAGCTCAGCTGATCAATTGCTTGCAGTGCCAGCATGAGGACTTGAGACTGATTTCCAGAACCGAAGAAGCTGGCCAGGGTGGCCAGCAAGCTGGGGAAACAGACAGGAGGCTCCCTCATGCTCACTGGCCTGATTACCTAGTCTATTCAGGAGCCTCAGGTCTTAGGGAGACCGTGTCTTAAAACACAAGGTGGATAGCATAGGAGGAATGACACTCTCAGTGTTTGTGTGTGTGTGTGTGTGTGTGTGTGTGTGTGTGTGTGTGTGTGTGTGTATATATATATATATATATATATATATATATATATATATATATATATATATAATTGTGTGTGTATTATGAACCTAAGCACAATTATTGTCATTTTATTTATTTTGTAACTATATACCTATACATATGCTTTTACATTTTAATAAAACAATAACTGCATTGGAAAAATCACATCTAAAGTTGTTAGGCTTGATAATAATGTGTATAAAGAGTTTTAATGAAATTGCAAGTGAAGTTCTTTTCTATTGGGATTGCAGTAATTTCCATTTGCAGTCCCCTTGGAACTTGCTAAATATATGCTTGGTTATGATCCTGTGCTGGGTAAGGACAATGGTTTTATTACTTCTTAGCTGTTATGAGCCATTGAATTGTAAAATGTCGGTCCTGTGATATATTTCCTTACAAATAGCTACACACTGTATGGGCTGTTGCAGTTGAACGGCTTGGCTCTTTAAAGATGAATGGACTGCAAAGCATTATTTAAGATAGTTTAGAGACACTGCCTTCAGGAAGTGTTTGAACACACATGCATTATCATCAGAAAAATAGGACCTGACCTTGTAGAAATTGTGATGGACTAAATTTTGACATAGAGGGCATCCAAGGACATACAAGTTAGAGTTAGAAAGCAGGTGAGACCTCCAGCTCTGAAGCAGAGCTCTTTTAACATTGTTTTAATTTTTGAAGGATAAATTTCAGAGAGTGTTGAGTGAGGTACTTCAGAAGTCTATAAAACCTAAAAGAAATAACAAGCAAATGTGGAGATCATTTAAGGTAATTAAGAGACTTACCAAAAGTTTGGCAAATAGTATTTGCATTATAATCCAATAAATGAACATACTTAATGATCATCAATCTACTGAAGTATCTTACAGATTTAGCAAGATCTTTAAAAGCCACTCAGAATTACTATTCCTCTCTTCTCAAAGCTGACAAAGTTCAAAAACTGCCTCATTCTAAAAATAAATTTAAATAGTATTAGCATTCAGGATAACTGCCACTAAAATCATGATCTAAGATTATAAATAAGATTCAAACATCTATCTCATGGTTCAGTGGCTAAGAGTGCTTGCTGCATTTACAAAGGACTGAAGTTCAGTCCCCAGCACCCACCCCAGGCTGATTACATCTATTTCTAGTTCTAGGAGATAAGACACCCTCCTGCTGGCCTCTGCAGGCACCTTCATTGCATCAGCACAGATACAGAGACACAAACTCACAGATAGACGCACACACACACACACACACACACACACACACACACACACACACAGAGGGGGAAGGGGACAAATATCACTCTTTCTCTGGAGTTGCTATTATAGAAACTGGCATGGAGGTTTCTCAGAATTGTAAAATTAGAACCATCATGTGATCCAGCCGTATTGCTCTTGGACACACACCCAAAAGGAGTCTATATTTCCACAAAGATAGTCGTACTGCCATGTACATTGTTCCTCTATTCACAGTAACAGGGGAATAGTGTCAGCCTATACATTCATCAATGGTTTAATAATAGATCATGTGTTTATATGTGCACAATTTAATTTTATCCCATTCCAAAAAAAGCTAACGAGAACAGTAGGCCAATGGATGGCTGTAAAAATGATCTCAAACACGACTTTCTAGACTCCTAAAAACAAATAATACAGGTTCTCTCTCATATGCAAGTTTCACCTCCTAACTTTTATATGTGCATATTATGTTAAAGTGAAAATAGGAAGAAGTCATAAGACCAGAAAAGACACCACAAGAAGGTAAAATTAGGTTTTCAGGAGAGGAATAGAGCTCATGACATGTTAGAGTGGAAAAGGAAATACTTAAGGCAGAAGGAGCAGACGTAGGAAGGAAGAGTAGGGCACGAGGATCTGCTAAAACAAAGCAATAGGGATGTAAACAGCATAATAAACCTATTAATTTTTATGCCACACTTAAAGAAAAATAAATAAACAACTGGGCAATAAAATACTCATGGACATTTAGGAAGAAATGAGATAACATTTTCAAGTGCATTTTGTGATGAGTGAAAGCAAAGTATGCAATGGACTTGAGCCATAATTCTCGCAGACAGATTTCCATTGCTATAACAATCTACCTGAGACTAGGTAATTTATAATGAAAATTATTTTTTTTCTTACTGTACTGGATCCTAGGAAGATCTAGGATAGAAGCAACAGCAGGGTGAGCTATTATGTGCCCCACCTACACTTCTGAAAAGGCATTTTGAACGTGCCATCCTTTAGAAGGGGGAAATACCAGATCTCCACATGGCCGAAGGAAAAGGTTCACGAAATACACTATGACTCATTTTAACATAGCTCCCTATTATATAATGGGAGAGATTAGAATAAAGCATGAGGACAATTATTGCTAACCTTGATCTGGAAAAGTTTATATACTCACAAATATTCCCTCTTCTGTAAATATCAACGTAATTATAGAAATTCCCAAAGATTTATAGAAATTAATGCATTCAGAAGCTTCACCTGCTGACACACTGAGCGGTGAAGGGCAACTCACTGTGATGCTGACTCAAGCTGATGCTTAGTTTCCCATGCCTTGTTAAAGTGTTCCACAAAACACCCCATTTCAGATGAGGAGTGACACCCCCCCCCCCCCGCTTTCAGGGTCTGTAAGGCTACAGGGGCACATTTCACTTTCAGAGTCAAAGCCAATCACGTATTATGAAACAGCTCCGAAAGAGTTAGCTTACAAAGTGAGAAGTCTTATTGCTGTCTTAAAACACCATTCCATTAATTACTGCCTTCAAGTATTTGGTGTCAACACATTCCTTCCCGAGTTCCAAGGACACTTCCAGATAAAACCATTTCGAGGAAGTTTCAGGCTGACCACTTTAGATGTTCTCAAATAGTGGCTCCAGGAAATCTCTTAGGGGAGAAAGCCTCCTCCTACACTTGATATAGTAAAATCCAATTTGCTCCGAGAAAAGGGAGAGAGAGACACACATGGTGGGCCTGGAAATCACATTAGTTACAGCTTCTAAGGGTCATTCCCGCCCCACCCCTACTCCCAGAAAATCATGTAATGAAGGTTAAGTTAAGCAAAACTTAAAAGTTTTTTTTTTTTTTAAAGAAACACATACCAATTCTTAAAATATAAAACAGTACCAAATGATGTATTTCTAATGTCATGACCTTCTCTTACAGAGTGTATTAGCTTGTCTAATAGGTGGTAAACACTAGTCTGGGACTGTGATGGGTTTGCATGCTATCAAAAATCAGAAGTTCCATCTCTATGTTTAGAAAGGAACAAGGCAGGATGTTTGAGCGTGCTCAAAGTTCCTTTTAAAGTAGCAACTGTAAATTGACCGTTTCAGCTGAGCTTTGGGTCAGCTTTCAAAACAAGAAAAGCATTACACAAAGCAGCAACCCCCGCTGAAGGTGTTTCCCACAACTTCTGACAAAATATGTTCTCATACTTCTATAGACCAACCTTCTGTATGAATTTTCTGACCCTGCTTGTTCCTTTGCACAATCTGGCAAATTTTATGAAATATTATTCAGCCATTAGAGTCCCGTACAAAGAACAAAATGTCACATACTCCCTGGTGTGAGGAATGGCTTTGCAAGGGAAAGGAGAAACAGTATGATCAAAATAGTGTATGAAAAAAAATGTAATGAAAAAGAAATGTCTTTCTTGGTGCTTTCATATGTGACACAATCTTGAAAGGCAAGATCATCTGTCAAACACTGGCTTTGCAGGAGGCATTCTGCTCACCAAACAGGTTAAATCCTTCTAAATTGCCTTCAAAGTTCAGTGCCTTTCCACCATGGTTAGCCAGAAGCCTCATTCTATAGGACCCCAAGTTCCTTCTTGGCAGAAACAGCTTTATTTATCTTTTTCAATCTTCTAATTTTTAGCAGTTCATTGCTCTGCACAAAAACAGAAAGTCAGTAAATAATACTGGGACCCTCTTTTCAGGTGCCCATTCAGACTTGACAATACATTAGTCCTGAAAAGCATTTGCTACCCCTTTTTATCAACTCCTCCCTGGGTGTTTGAAGTTACTGGCCATTGTTAGCTGTCCTCCGCAGGTGGCTGAATGCTTTTGTTGACTTTTGGAGCATACCAACAGGTGCTTTACAATTGCAATGCTGACCGGACTGCATTTGTGCTTTTGACAGGTAACAGGACTTATCCACCGAAGCAAAACTAAGAAGCTGAATTGTCTTCGTGAATGGTGCAAGACAGCAAAACATCCAACCTACTTTAGAAGGCAAAGAGTCCTCATATTCCTTAACATGAATAGCTCATCAAGCCTTGGATAGATGGTTCCCCTCTCTAGTCAACTCTCTTGTCTCCTTTTCATTTATATTTTCCCTACTTAGCTATCGGTCCCAGCGATGGGTACTTTCATGCGCCATCTAGACTAGACCCAGTACTGTACCCAGAAACTGGGCCAAGTATCATTCTACATTTCTTTCTGAAGGTATTTTTAAACTAAAATTAACATTTAAATAAGCAAATTCTCAGTAGAGTGTCCTTCATACTATGAGGGCATCTTATCCAAACAGTGGAAGGTCTCCCAAAAAACTCCCCACAGAGAAGAGACTTCTGCTAGAAAACTGCCTGAATGTTTTTTCCCTATATTTCTTCCCTGGTTCTCTAGCCTGTTGATCTACTGTAATGATTTTGGATTTCTAAGCCTTACATGAATCAAAGCCTTAAAATAAGTCTTTATTCTGATTGTGTGTATATTTGTATGTGTATGTGTTTGTGTGTGTGTGTGTGTGTGTGTGTGTGTGTGTGTGTGTGTGAAAATATTTCTAATAGTTCTTTTTCTCTAGAGAACCCTGGCTAATGAAGTCACTGATTTATGTCTCCAGCACTACTGGGCTCAGTGGTTAGATGACAAAGGAGATGAAATGAATTTTGATTGCACTGGAATAGCTTAAATCGATCTGACTTGCAGGAAAGAAAATATTTCAGAAATATTGTCAGGTCTTTTCTCTTAAGAGCCGACACTGCTGAAGTTAGTATACTATATGATTGATTTTTATTTGCCTTGTGTGCCTTTTTTTTTTTTCCTGGTTCAGTGAAGATAGCTGAGAAAATGCAAGGAAAGGCAATTCCTGATCCAGTAATATTTTAGCCTCTATTTGATGACAAAAATCTCCTTTATCAATCAGGGCTTACCCAAGAGTCTTAAATACAAAAGCTTATAAGAATTATAAGTTCATAAGAGAGTGGTTGGTGTTATACTCTGGTCTTTGTGTGATTTCTCTGGGATCCCAAGGTATTAGAAAGACTCAGGCAAGGAACATTTTCTCATATAGCTCCAAACATCTTTATCCTAGCAACTTGAAATTTAACCCATTATTTACAACTATAAAGCACTGAACACAGTTTAAAGTATCACATGTAAAGGGAGAGATAACCTGGTAAGGTGCTTTTGCTAGCCAAGAACGTCCAAATTCTCATAGAAAGAACACTGGGCAGTAATAACCTATGGATGTGCCTGGGTGGAAATAGACAACATACTCGTGTTAGAGCTCAGGATTTAGTCCAGATACTTTGAGATTCTTCAAGTACTGACCATGAAAAGGATATGAGGGTCACTGGTCCCAAATTTGAAAAAAAAAATTATTTTATTTTATTTTTAATTTATTTTTTTACACTCCATATTCCATTCCCCACCCCCCCCTCCCCTGTCCTCTGACTGTTCCACATCTTACACCTCCTTCCCACCCCACCCCGTCTCCACATGGAATGAGACTGGTTTGTCTGGTTCTTTCACTAGCCTTGGTAAAATAATAATCAGGATATTAGTAAATACACAAAAATGTAAAGTGTCAGAGACTAAGAGATGAAAGCAGAATGGAAAACTAAGTTTCCATAGTCACAAACCGTAACCCCATTCCATTTCAAAACGGGCATGGATGTTTTCCTAATAGACAACTTCCATGTTATTGATTCTTTTTTTTTTTTAGATATTTTCTTTATTTACATTTCAAATGCTATCCTGAAAGTTCCCTATACCCTCCTCCCCGCCCCTGCTCCCCTACCTACCCACTCCCACTTCTTGGCCCTGGTATTTCCCTGTGTGGGGTCATATAAAATTTGCAAGACCAAGGGGCCTCTCTTTCCAATGATGGGTGACTAGGCCATCTTCTATGAGCTAACCGTGTTATCGATTCTTGATCACCAGGATTCTTAAACTTTCATTCTGTTTGAGAAATTTTAATCTGGGACAAAATGTTCATCTTACTTTATTTTGGGAACATCTTTCCTGAAAGGTCCTATGAACATGTAAATAAACTTTGTCTTCCCCTCCAAACTAAGGTGGAGGGAAAAATCTCCTATTCCCAATGTTCACTGCCCTCATGCCAAAGTATATAGTGAGTGTAGCCTACAGAGTGTCAAGACATCCCCAAGGCTATTCACTACCTTACACCCCTTGTTACCCCGTGTTACCGAACACATAAGACCGAAAGTAGTTTATCTGAAAAACCCCCAAAATGAACATTCTGTATTTGCTGATTTCCTAAGCATTCCTACAATTTCAGAGTTATTTATAGTTTTTTTTTTCCCAGAACAATTTGTAATTTAAATGGCTAAAGTTTAAAGCTACAGGAAATGACTTGCAGGGTCTGTCACTGTGAGGATTTTTTTCTATTATTTCTTCATCCATTTGGGCAGAAATAAGTCTATTAATAAAGTAATGCAGAGAGCATGTGAGCGGGAAGCTTTGCGCCTCGTGAGTTAGGCAATAATAACTTTTATTTAGCTTTTCACAACATGGATTATGGTTCTTTGCATACATAACCATAATCACTCTCAAAATCAATTCCAACGTTTTGTCATTGCGAAGTAAGAAAGCATTGAATAATGAGAGAAGAAAAGGGCAAATTAACGATGATTTTTGTAGACAATTTTTTTTACACAGAAATATTGATCTCGCCTTTCTCCTTAAGAATCCTCCTCCTCCTCCTAGTCCTCCTCCTCCTTGTTCTTTTTATCCTCCTCCTCCTCTTCTTTTTGTTTGGGGTTACTTTTGTGGAGCAGCCTACTCTGAAGGCTTAATTCCCAGGGTTTTTCATCACAGAAAGCCACCTGCTTTAGGAGGTAGTTTTGCTTCCCTTGTACCTATCTGAGAAGTGTAGCTATATTTCCCTTTATTACCCATCTTCATTTCCCACTCTCTTCTATTTTTAGGTACTCGTTCACTTCCTTTGTGGATTTTCTATGCTTGCGCTCTCTCTCTCTCTCTCTCTCTCTCTCTTGCTCTCTCTGGGATATTGTCTAATTTCCCCTTTGATACTTCCCTTCACTTGCTTGTGCAAAGACGGATCTTAGTGTACCATCTTATATAGAGGTCACGTATCATAACTTATTTTTTTCAAGCAATTGAGAAAAAAAAATACTTTCAGTGGCCTAGTATTTGGTGATAATAGATAAATATAGGCTTTGGAATTAGTGAAAAAAAAACTCTCTATAAAGCATTTTTCACAATGCTAAGTGTACAATTGATGCCCAATAACTTTTTTCCTCTTTCTTTTCCCTTATTGCTTATTATATGGTATTTTAAAAGAACTCTATGACAGACTCAGGCTTCATGTTAGCATTGTCAGTAGCAGCAAATATACTTTAAAGATGTTATGTGAACCTTGCATATTAATATGTAATAATGGATAATAAGGTCTACTTCAATTTATGAACATTAAATGAGACACCAATAGAAGGATAAATATTATTCCACTGTTCCTCAACTTACAAGGGTCAGTTTAGGAGAAGAATGGGTAGATTATTAAAATTCCTTCATCCTTTATAATCACGGCAAAAGGTCACAACTGTTCTAATATTCCTCATCTCAGTCTCTTCTAGAATTCACTGAAATGCAACAGCAGCTAGGCCTGCTAGAGCAAACCTAAACCAAATACCTCAGATATGCATGTCCAATATGATTACTTTGAAAAACATAAACTGTGCTAGTTACCACATGTAAACCTATCTGTAGATATCTTAGTTTTGTAATATATTTTCTCACTGGTTATAGAAAAGCCAAGTCTTTTGTCTTTCACGTTTTCTAAAATGTGTTCATATCTAGAAGTCTATAATTTCACACATGACTTCTAGAGAAAAAAGAACGAAAGAAGAAAAACAAAAGGAAGACAAAGAGTGAAGAGGGACAGCAGAAAAATGGAGAGGAGGAAGAAGAAAGAAAAGAGGGGGAAAGGAAAGATAAAGATAACTGCTGGGTGCTGGGGTTTAGGGTGGCAGGGTGCTGTACTTGGTGTGAAGCATTTTGAATTGCTATGGTTCTATGCAGTTAAAATAAATAACATAAAAATTATACATTAGTGTAGTTTTGTTCTTAGAAGTTCAAATAGGAATGGATCAAAATACTTTTAAATATATGTGTTTGTTTACTTCTTTATTTCCAGTTTCAAGCTGAGATTATATTTTGGGGGAGTTCAAAAGATTGTTACTTTTATCTTTTTTTTGTGGTAGTCATAAAAATTGTTTTCACTGTTAGTATTCAACACATAAAATTAATGTTAAAACTACAGCCTATTGTAGAAATGGAAAATACTAAGTCACACATATTTTAAGAAAAAAAAATAAAATCTTTCAGTTCACATGTGTCTGCTTCTATTGATCAAAAAAAAAAAAAAAATCTAACAGTTCTATTTTAGTGAGGCATTTCTTTTTTCAAGATTCTTAGAATTCTCCGGCCAGACCCTTTTTCTAAAATTAAGTTCTCAGGAAAGTCAAGTTCTACTGCAGTAAATTTTTAGATCATATACATTCAAATAACTTACCTTCTAGGCATACAGAATAGCACTGGTTTTGTACCAGCATGGGAAAACTGAGCATAGCAAGTCAAACTTGTTTTCCTCCTGCAGCATTTGATTCTCCCACAGAATGTCAGCTGAGAAAGTCTCTCAACTGGGAAACATGGAGAAGGCTGTAATAAAATTAGGCATTTAAAGCCATGCTGCCAGTAAATAAAAGATGAATGCAGTAAAATTAGATGTTAGTGAATATGGAGAGTTTATATAAGCTGAGGAAACGGCAATCTCAAATGTTTACCACACACTCAAAGGACCTCTTTGCTCCTGAGGTCATTAACCCTTAGGTCTGAAATATACAAATGAAAAGTCACCTTAGAAAAATAAGTCCATTTCTCTTAAAAATTGTATAGTAATGCTACTAGGCTGTTTCCAATTTTATGGCATTTTTCACAATAAGCAAATTAAAGAATAAATAAAAGAAGATACAGCAAAGATGAGACAATTTAGAAATCAGTTGACAGCTTCAGCATATGGCTGGACAAGTGGGGAAATGAAGACAGAAAATTACTCATGAATCCCCTACGTTTCCTGACTCTGATCCCCCACTTACCTTTCTATTCAGAGAAATTATCATCTACCAAACAATACATGTATAGATGTTAGCTTCATCCCACACTGAAGGCTATTCACATTTCTCCTACCAAGAGTAATTCCTTGAAAACTGCTCTCGGAGAATTGGCTACATGTGAGTCAGCACAAAAGGACCGAGTTAAATCCCTTCAACCTCTAACTACATCTAATATAAGAATAAGTAACTGGCCAAAAATAAACAAATTTGGGAGGAGCTTACTAGTTGATGATAACTATGGATAAAAGCTTAACACTGCTCTGTGTGAAAAGTATAGTCATGGCCATTCAAGTGCAAAGGGAGCTGGTGAGACTAAAAACTAAGTTAAGACCACACGCTTGTTCATTGAACAAGGGACTAATAACACTTGGTTGGCACACTATTTTGCACACACACACACACACACACACCTACCTCCTACTGTTTTTTTTCACTCTGGAAAACTTTCATTGATATATTAGTTTTACTGCCTATTACTCTCAAATATGGATAACATGGTAGCAATTCAGTGTTAACCATGTAGTTGAAGACATGCCATAGAGGATGTGAAGTAACAAGATAAAGGAACTTCACTATGTATATAGTAAAAAGGGAACTGCTATTCTTATGTGACTCAGGTTTTCCTGGGTAGAAATAATGATATTTATTAAGCCAGTGAATTTGAAAATCTCTGTTATTGACTAATTTAATGGCACTTAACAGATGAGAGAGAGAGAGAGAGAGAGAGAGAGAGAGAGAGAGAGAGAGAGAGAGAGAGAGACTCAGGAACCAGACATGACCAAGCCCTTAATGATTATATACTTTAAATGCTAATAACCTGTGAATATCAGCATGCAATTTCTTCATTAATTACCACAAAGATCTGAAACATCTTCTATATCTTATCTTTTGTATATATTATCTTCTTCAATTCTATCTTTAACACAGCTACTGATGGCATGACACACACACACACACACACACACCATCACCATCACCATCACCATCACCATCACCATCACCACCACCACCCTATTACTGACTTTTACAATCCCTTAAAGACCATATATGTTAATAATTCACACACCATAGGGACATACCTTGAGTATTTGAAATCTTTCCAGCAGTATATGCAGAAAATTCATCTGGGAAATATTATTTTTTATTACTAAAATAGTGCTATTCATTCTATTCATGTATATCTTCATGATAATTACTAAGCAATGTCATCATCAAGAGATGTTTTGTCTAAAATAAAATATTATCAGAAAATAAATATTTTCTTCAGATTCAAATTCCCAATAATTTTACCCCTACGGAGCTGGTTTTCAAACACTTGTAAAGGCCTTAACATTTTGAAGATGAAATATGCATTTTCTATGCTGTGTAACGGTTAAAGGCATCGTAGTTGAGGAAGACTATTGGTTGTCTCCTTCCTTTAGAAGATTGAACAGAGATTTCTCATACAATGAAAGTGTCCAGGATGGGGCATTCAGGTCAGTTCCAGCTCATGTGTCTCAGGACACTGTTTCTGAAGTGCATGGTGTCTTCAGTAATGGAGGCTTAACTTCCACCTCTGGGAGACCTTGAAGTCAATAGCAACAGGCTGTGGTTTGGGAGTCTCTTAGACAAGGCTGACCAACAAGTCAAAAGAAGGCTTCTGTCTAGTTTTGGGGGCTTGGTGGATTTAGAGAAAGTACAATCAGCCCAGATGAGAAAAGTTTATCAAAACTATATATGCATAATAATATACTGAATTATGTGCAGTATAGCTTTTTCTTTAGGTAAATAATAGTATGATTCCTTGTGGCTTTTTCAGACACACACATTGTTATTTTGTCTAGCCCCCGCCCCGCCTCCTGTATTTACTTCTCTCCCCTTTCCCAAAGCAGTATCTCCTTTCTCCATTTCTCCTGCTACTTTTCCTTCTCCCCTTCTATCTTCTTTCTGCATTAGCCTCCCTTTCCCCTAAGGAGATCTCCCTTTTCACATTTCTTTGATCAAATGACTTGTACTTTGTTATTCCCCTCTCTATAATCTTCAAACTTCCTATCCTGGTAATGGGAACATTTCAATTTCCTACATCTGTCTTAAGAGTCACAAAACTAACGATGTCCCTCTGGTTAGCAAATCAAAAGTATATTTTAGAGCTTAATACAGTGCCTGTTGAATGGGTAAAGATAGGAATAAATGGAAATAATTTATATAGTTGGACTGAATTAACCTGAAATAAAAAAATGCGCCATATTGCTTTGCTAAAATATTATTTTAAGCTTATAACATCCTTCCATCATGCTTCTGACTTGGAGATGAGGAAGCTTCTTGTTTGTTGTTTTGTGTCAATAGCTTCTTATCTGTGTCTTTAGAAGCCCTTTTACCCAAACCAGAAGATTATTGTATGGTGAAATCCAGCCTCAGTGTGAGGAGGGTCCTGAGAAAGTGAGGAATGGGCACTGATTCAGTAATGACTCGGAGTTGGTAGTGGATGTTCAAGTGCTATTCTCATACCATCATATCATCTGCAAATAATGGTATTTTGAGTTCTTCCTTACCAATTTGTATCCCCTTGATCTCCCTTTTGTTTTCGGGTTGCTCTGGATAGAACTTCAAGTACTATATTGAATAGGTAGGGAGAAAGTGGGCAGCCTTGTCTAGTCCCTGAATTTAGTGGGATTGCTTCGAGTTTATCTCCATTTACTTTGATGTTGGCTACTGGTTTGCTGTAGATTGTTTTTATTATGTTTAGGTAGGGGCCTTGACTTCCTAATCTTTTCAAGAACTTTTATCATGAAGGGGTATTGGATTTTGTCAAATGCTTTCTCGGCATCTAACTAGATGACCATGTGGTTTTTGTCTTTGAGTTTGTTTATGTAGTGGTTTACGTTGATGGATTTCCTTATATTAAACCATCCCTGCATCCCTGGGCTGAAGCCTACTTGGTCATGATGGATGATCATTTTGATGTGTTCTTGGATTCGGTTTGCGAGGATTTTATTGAGTATTTTTGCAT
>NC_034598.1:74973334-74990974 GCF_900095145.1 Mus pahari | reverse complement strand
TAGGTTGCTTCTGTCTATCCCAAAGCTGTGTAGCTTATGTGGTCCACACTCTCACCAGTGCAGACTGGAGCCTAGGCAAACTGGAGCAAAGATCGCTCCCCAACCAGCTCAGGCAGTGATAGCCCTCCTGGGCAGACATCTCTCCTCTGGAGGGGAAGGTGCTTGTATTTCTAGAGAGAGAAACAGGATCTTTCCCAGAAGCTGTGTTGCTTCTGCCGGCCGCCCTCTCCCAGCAACTCACCAGAGCAAAGAGGGCAAAGATGGCTCTCTTACCAGCTCAGGCAGTGAGAACCCTCCCGAGCGGATACCTCTCCTCTGGCAGGAAAGGTGCTGGATGTCTGGAACCAGAAATGGAGTCTGTCCCAGCAGCTGTGTCGCTTCTGCAGGCTGCCCTCTCCCCGGCAGTGCACTGGAGCAAAGATGGCTCTCCTACCAGCTCAATCACTGAGACCCCTCCCGGGTGGACATCTCTCCTTGGGCAGGAAAGGTGCCGGATGACTGGAGCCAGAAATGGGATCTTTCCCAGAAGCTGTGTTGCTTCTGCAGGCCACCCTCTCCCGGGCAACTCACTGGAGCAAAGGTCGCTCTCTTACCAGCTCAGGCCTTGAGAACCCTCTCTGAACCTTCATATTTTTAATAAACCTTAATCAGCATAAGAGCATATATATATATATATATATATATATATATATATGTAATAATAGCATAGAGGATCTATCTATATTAGTAATAATAGCATAGAGGATATATATATATATATGCTATTATGACTATTTTCCAGCCAATATTTCCATTATATAATTTGCCATGTTTTTTCTAGGGGCTCCTCTTAATTCCAATTAACCAACCCACATGGCCATTATTTCATGACTCATCTACCCCAAGGTGGCTTCCTTTTCTACTCACCTTCTCTCTCTACCTCATGATTCTCCTCTTTATCAAAGCCCAGGAACCCTAAACCCCACCTATATCTGTTCTGCCCAGCTATTAGCTGTCAACATCTTTATTCACCAATCAGAAGTAACTTGCAGGCAAGGTCATATAGCATCACTTGGGTCTACATGTAGACCCTCTTTTCTCTGGTATATCCAGGTCTTGGAGGCCCACAACTAGCATTACAATATATAGCAAAAGACCAAACCTCAGCAATATGGCTTTGTCTTTAAAAACTCCTTACATTCGGACCTCTAATACCTGAGTATAATCCCAACTTGCTACAATAAGTATTTTCAATTGTCTATAAACTATCTGAGGATCACCTCTTGTGGGCTCCCATAACAACTTAACAAAGTTAAAGTATTTTTTTCAATCAATTTCTGATTGAGCTACTAAATTTATTATGTAGGTAGCAAATGCATTTGATTTTATAGAAATTTATAAGAGCACTGTGTTGGTAAATTTTTCATTAGTCTAACAAATACTAAGAGAATTAACTTACAGAAATAAGAGGTTGATATTAGCACACAGTTTTGGAGAATGTAATCCATGATTGAGTGGTTCTTTTGCTTTTAGGTCTGTGGAAATAGAGTATATCATATTTGGTGGCACATAGTGTGGGAAGTCTATTCACTTCACAATTAGGAGGGAAACAGTGGGGTGGGGAGGGAAAAAAGAGGAGGAAGGGAAGGAGAAGGAGGAAGAAGAGGAAGAGGAAAAGGAGAATGGCTGGGATTTACAATTTACTTTAAGGGCTTAGCATCAATGACATAAAAGATCTCATTTCTAGGTTTCTACTACCTCTCAATAGCGCCAAGCTAATGACCAAACCTTTAATATATTGACTTTTGCAGACCATGCCATCTCCATGCTACTGCTGACATGGAGTCAAACTGCGCCTAGGATATGTGAGCAGAGTGTGACCAAGAACCAAAATAGACCACACCATTAGTTAAACTGACTTCAGAGTTGAGAAATATTGCAGTTCTTTATTTCACAGATGAGGAAGTTGAAGGGTGGAGTCATTTAGAAAGAAAAAGAGGCTATATCCTTATGCTTAAGGGCTAGTGTATCAGGGGGTGCGGTGGGGAATCAAACTGCTTACATGTTAGGGTTTTAGAGTAGAGAATGGATTCTATTGGCTGAAAATGTTGCTACCTTATACTTCAATTCTTAAAATAAGGAGCACAAAACTTTTGCATTTCAGTCCTGTTCCTTGGTATCAACATTTAGACACATGTGGCACTTTTACTGTCTTTTTCGTAAGACTTGTTTATTTTTGTATGACCACCTGTCATTAAATAACATACTTAAGCATTGCATTCTTTACAGTATAGTAACAGAAAAGGAAAAAATCCAAATTGAAATATTTGTCTGTTCTATGCCTCTGTGGCTGTGGAGTGGGAGACAAAAAGATAGAATACGAAGGAATATGCTTTGAATATTAAATTGCAAAATAGGAACTAAGAATTTACTTTTACAAATTTATTGCTATTTAAGAGAACAATCTTAGTTTTTCTTCCCCTGTCAA
Source organism: Mus pahari (assembly GCF_900095145.1). Classification (NCBI taxonomy): domain Eukaryota; kingdom Metazoa; phylum Chordata; class Mammalia; order Rodentia; family Muridae; genus Mus; species Mus pahari. Next base: position 74,988,507 of record NC_034598.1, on the reverse strand, counting down.
CATTTAATGTTGATACAAATTATGCATAGTTTGATTTTATTGTCTTTATATGGCACTGTTTTAACATTGTTGTGCATGCAATGTTACTTAGAATTTTTTCTAGTGAATAATTGTCTAGCCACTCTCTGTCACAGAACCACATAGAGATGACAGACAAAAAAATAAATAGGTAAGCGAAAAGTCTCAAAAATTTTACCATCTAATGAAATTTCTCTGATAATTTTCTATAGACTCTCTTGTGTATTACTCTTTCTGTGGAGTCTTATTCTATGTGCCTTGGATATAAAGAGCAAAGGCAGTCCAAAGTAAATATTCTGTCCAAATCAACCTTGGTTAGCTGTGAGTTGAACTGCTGTTATGTGGGTGACTCTGGTAGAGACATCACTATAAGCCTCACACTAGTATGGGTGATAGCCCATGACTGCACTGTTAGAACCTCCTGTAAAACTTGCAGGTGGCTATGGCACCAGAGGTACCTTCTTCCTCTTGAAATTGTCACAGCTCATATAACCTACAGGAGACACCAGCTAAGTCTCAAAAGTTATGTATGAATAAATGAATCTCACATAATTTTCTCCTCCACTCTAGAAGGGTATATTTCTATCTGGAGGAAATAGCTATTCAATACTCCAGTTGATAAGAGAGATGTTTGAGAAGCCATTATAACATATGAAATTCTTCATGAGATGTGAGGGAGAGAGAGAGAGAGAGAGAGAGAGAGAGAGAGAGAGAGAGAGAGAGAGAGAGAGAGAAGAGAGAGAGAGAGAGCATCTTCCCTCTTCCTGTGGTGTAAAAACACCATTATATACAAGGAATAAGGAGAAGAGATTATGAAAAATTATCAAACATTTAACAAATTACCACCTTAATCTAAGTACAAGTCACAGAAAACCACTACTCTACATATATTCTAATGGGAACAAATCTGTCACCCTTAATTGGGTATAACACAGGCTCATGAAAAAAGGAGAAATCACATGTACTTTTACAAGTATTTGAAGAAAAAAGTTATTAGAAATATTTCAAATTAAAAAAATATTTCAAGTTAAAGAAAAGTTTTGAATCTGAAAGTTCAAGAACTCCAAATAGGTTAAAACCAGTAAATATATAAATAAAACAGGCAGATGATGATAATAGATATAGATAGGTGATAGACAGATAAAAGATAGATGATAAATAGATAGATGATAGATAGATGATAGAATATTTGCATTGATGTATTTAAACCTAGACTACATTTCTTTTCCTTCCTTTTTCTTTCTTTCTTTCTTTCTTTCTTTCTTTCTTTCTTTCTTTCTTTCTTTCTTTCTTTCTTTCTTTCTTTCTTTCTCTTTCTTTCTTTCTTNTTTCTTTCTTTCTTTCTTTCTTTCTTTCTTTCTTTCTTTCTTTCTTTCTTTCTTTCTTTCTCTTTCTTTCTTTCTTTCTTTCTTTCTTTCTTTTTCTTCTGTTCTTTTTTTTTTTTTTTTGCTAAATGCTGTAACATTATTTCGAATTTGTCCAAGTTTTGAAGCAAATAGAAGTACAAATTAAATACTTATTGAAGGTTACAGACAGAGTCAAACCTCTGATTTTACCAACAGGAGATGCAGTTTTTTTTTGCCTCTTCTTAATTAGGTCCTACTAAATCTTTTTTTCCAGTAAAAGTAATGGAAATATCACTTAAAGTAATTTAGCTTTTAGGAATATCCATCTTGTGTTTCCTCTCTGTAGGAATACTCACTACTGGAACTCATGACCCAGATTCCCAGGCAGTGAGAAACAAAGATCACATAACAACAAGCCCACAGCATACAGGGAAGCCCCAGCACACAGTCACCTACCTGTATGTACCACTTGTTGTGTGCATGGACTCCCTTGGACACTCTACCTCAGGTCATCCCCAGAGACAGAACTCCAGTCAGCATATTCTAGTACCGCCCATCTGAGCCATTTAACACAGAATAGTGAGACCTAACACAGTTCTTTTCTTCTGGAGCTTTGTGATTCTGTTAGTAGCATGTAGAACTGTTTTCCTAATACATCTTATGACAGGAAAATTCTGACTTTGACATTATGACAAGACAGAAGCAAAGAAGTAAGAAGCGATGACTACCTGTTTTAAACCACAATAAAGATAATTTACAACTTTATACGTAAAGTTTAAAATCACCAGGTGAATATTATTTGTTATCAGAGATTATATAACTTCTGTAAATTTATTTTATTTTTATATTTATTGAGTAATGATAATTGTAAAAGAAAACATCATGTTAAATATTTGCCTATCATTAACAGCAAACAGTAAAGTCTAATAGTTTGAAAATAAACAGTATATACAATAATAATTAACTCTTATAGAAAGTAAGTTCAGAGCAGTGGGCTATGCACTAAAGTAACATAATTTAGACAAATAAAAGTTGTTAGAAATGTTAATCCCATTGTAAACACCATTAATTATATTTTAGTTTTGATATGATAAGCTAATAATGTTTAACTCAATTTTATATGTGCTAAAAAAAAATCAATAAACATTGGCTTTTAAGTGGCAAATCATATTTCAGGTCCTAATCCATGATCAAATGGCTTCTGTTTTAAAGTTAAACTTCTTTTCAGGAACAGATGTTTCAAATTAAAAACTATTTGAAATGTCTTCTCCCTCTAATTTACTGCTCAGATTTGCAAAAGATGTATCAGTTGGAACCTGGCAGCATTAGACTTAAGAGAGGCTTCCCTTTATGCCTAGCTAGTCTCTCTTTTTTAATGGAGATAGCAGTTTCATCTGAGAAATTAATCAGACTAACATTGCCAAGTAAAACTTGCAAAGAGGTAGCAGGAGAGATTAAATTGGATTGTGGATGCTATGCAGGTTTGGCCTGGTGGGGATGGATATGAAGCCCAAGACCAGATGCTGATGAACCCTGAAAAGAAAATTATTTTACAATACAGAATAAAATCACCAAGGAAAGAGAATCATGTATAGTATTGTTCAGAGTAGGTCATTACCTGCAAAACTACTTCAACTTTGTGCCAGGAGCCAGCAAGGAAAAGCTAAAAACTAGCAGGTGATTTTCCTGAGATGATTTCTCCATGGATTTTTAAAGTTATTAACAGATTTGCCTCTCTAGGCAAGGTCGAGAAAATTACATTTTAAGAAAGATGCCTGCTATTATTATGCATTCCTTGTGGTTGTTAAATATATATAACAATCACTAGGTATTAGTCTATGCTTTTGAACAGATCTCTGCAGAACAATGAAGATGTACTGTCTTGTAGTGATGCTGTATAGATAAATAGATGATTATTATAAATAGATGATAAATAGTTGTAACTTAGAGATAAAAATATTTTGTTGGAAGCTGATAAATTTTTTTGCTAATCAACAATTTCTACTGGGTCATAGAAACAATCCATCAGTTTAGGCAACAAGATTTATTAACATGAGTATTTTGTGTTTCAGAAGTTGCAATAGGCTTTGTTGATGCAATAGGACATAAAGCAAAGCTCCCTGCTCACACATAATTACTATGAAATTCCATGCATAGAAATAAATGTGAGTGTACAAACACACATAATAAACTGTCAGATGTTATAAGTACCAAGACAAAAATAAGTTAGGATATGTGATTACTTTTGAAGAGAACCCTTTAAGAAAATCTTTATGAGGTGTTTATATTTGATCACATGCCAAGCAAAGGAGAAACATGTAATAACTGGGAATCCATTACTGTTTTGGAGAGGAAGTCAGAAGGCCTGTGATTAACATGTTACAGACATATTTATGATGTGAGGATAAAGACATAATGAATGATGGTAAATGGAGAGGCTGTTACTAGACCTGAGTACATTTTGATAGTTACAGTAAAATATTGCAAGCAATATATATAAGTAGGCCCTGCAGGTGTAAAACTGAGAAACATTTCATGATAATGAGCTGAATTTCTTTCATCACATACTCTCTATCATCATTAACCACATTATCCCACTATTCAATTACCAGTGCGACTACAAAATCTATGGTATTGCATTTAATTCCAGAAGTGAGAAGTGCAAGAAAATAACTTTAATGTCTTCATAGTTAAGGAAATCGATATTTAGAAAGACTTGATCCACAAATGGCACTTAATAAATGGTGGATGCTTCAACAGAGGAATGGATACAGAAAATGTGGTACATTTACACAGTAGAGTACTACTCGGCTATTAAAAAATGATGAATTCATGAAGTTCTTAGGCAAACAGATAGAACTAGAAAATATCATCCTGAGTGAGGTAACCCAATCACAAAAGAACACACATGACATATTAGCTCAAAAGCTCCGAATACCCAAGATACAATTCACAGACCACATGAAGCTCAAGAAGGAAGACCACAGTGTGGATACTTCAATCCTTCTTAAAAGGGGGATCAAAATACCCATGGGAGGAGATACAGAGACAAAGTGTGGAGCAGAAACTGAAGGAAAGGTCATCCAGTGACTGTCCCACCTGGGGATCCAACCCATAAACATTTACCAAACCCAGACACTATTCTGGATGCCAACAAGTGCTTGCTGACAGGAGCCTGATTTAGCTGTCTCTTGAGAGACCTTGCCAAGGTCTGACAAATACAGAAGTGGAGGCTCACAGCCATCCATTGGACTGAGCACAGAGTCCCCAATAGTGGAGCTAGAGAAAGGACCCAAGGAACTGAAGGGGTTTTCAGCCCCACAGGAGGAACAACAACATGAACTAACCAGTACCCCCCCAGAGCTCCCAGGGACTAAACTACCAATCAAAGAGTACACAAGGAGGAACTCAAGGCGTCAGCTGCATATGTAGCAGAGGATGGCCTTGTGGGACATCAATGAAAGAAGAGGCCCTTGGCTTTGTGAAGACTCTATGCCCCAGTGTAGGGAAATGCCAGGACAGGGAAGCAGGAGTAGATGAGTTAGTGAGCAGCGGGAGGGGGAGTGGCATAGGGGGTTTTCAGAGGGGAAATGAGGAAAGGGGATAAGATTTGAAATGTAAATAAAGAAAATAAATAATGGTTGCTAGACTTTTAATATTGTACCTTGGCATCTTCAAATAGACCAAATTCTTAACAGCCTCACTGTTTCTTTCAGCTAGTAGCAACATTGAGAATCTCAGAGTTCAGGGCTGGAGAGATGGGTCAGCATTTAAGAGCACTAGTTGCCTTTCTAGAGGACCTGGGTTTGAACCCAAGCACTGATGACATGGTAGCATATAACTGCCTGTGACTCTAGTTCCAAGGAATCAAATGCCCTCTTTTGGCCTTTATGAACACTTGCTATACCCAGACCTATATGTAGGCAAAATATACATACACATATAATTAATAAATTAATGAAGAAAAGAATCTCAAAACTTACTTTTTAACCTCTGTGCATTTTTCTCATCAAAAGTATTCTCTGTGCAGCGTATTGCTTGATACATTCATCTGTGAAGTGAGTAATTTTAATGAATAATTAAATACATGCATGTATATAGAGAAAGAAAATGGAAAGAAGACTATCCGATAAGGTTGATCTATTTGGGACAAGAGAGAAAGTCATATAACAGTGTAGTGTACTGGCATTCATTAAGAAGCAAGGAGAGCTTTATATTTTGACTAAAGTTCTTAGCAGTTTAAAAGTAACATCCAATAAAAATATTTTTCCATTAGATGCACATTGTCTGATGATTCTCTCTCCCACTCCCTTCCCCTTTCCTTATGTCCCCTCTCTGTGATCCCCTACCTCTTCCCAAATGCTCCTTCTTATGATTTCATACAGCATATATTCCATAACCACGTCTAATTTCACCCACCTCCTCCTATTAGAATGTTTCCTTGCTCTCAGTGTCCTGATCTCATGTCATATGCAATATACATATATACATTTATGTGTACATATGTCTGTTTAGGTATATAAATGTAAGTATAGATTCTGTATATGAGAGAAAATTTGATATTTTCTTTCTGCACTTATCTTTTTTAACTTAACAGAATGATTTCTTGCTTCATGCATTTCTTTCCAATGTCACAATTTCATTCCTCATAGTTGAATAGACCCCATTGCTCATGTGTACTGTATTTTTAATCCATTAATCTATTGATAGACCTTTAGGTTGGTTGGTCCCTTGACTCTTGTGAATAGTTACACAACAATATGGTTGTTTAAGTATTTCTATTGTATGCATGCACTGAAAATGTTGTGTGTATGTTCCAAGAGTTATATCTTTTTGTTTGTTTGTTTTTTCAAGACAGGGTTTCTCTGTATAGCCCTGGCTGTCCTGGAACTCACTTTGTAGACCAGGCTGGCCTCGAACTCAGAAGTCTGCCTGCCTCTGCCTCCTAAGTGCTGGGATTAAAGGCGTGTACCACGACTGTCCGGCTATATCTTCTTTTTTAAAAGAGAGAGAGAGGCACCTGAACATTACATTTATTTTATTGGGGTGGGGGATTGGCAGACATGTAGTCTAAGGTTTTTTTTTCTATTTTTATTAGATATTTTATTTATTTGCATTTCAAATGTTATCCCCTTTCCTTGTTTCCCCTCCTTAAATCCCCCATTCCATCCCTCCTCCCCTTGCTCACCAACCTACTCACTCTAGCTTCCCTGTACTGGCATCCCCTACACTTATATCTTAATGATTTGGTAGTTCTTTTCAGTCTTTTGAATGTTTCTATAACAGTTTCTACAAGGACAACACCAGTGTGCAGTCCTACCAGATACCAGCGGTGTACAAAGGTTTCCCTTTCTCCATACACTTGTAAGCAGTTATTGCTTATTTTCTTGATGATAGTCATTCTGACTGTGGTGTGATAGAATCTCAATGGAGTTTTCATTTAGCTTGTGTTTGATAGCTAAACATGTTGAATGCTTTTAAAAGTACACTTATTGGTCCTGTTTATTTTTCCCTTGAGTACAGTCTATTTAATTCCATTAACTCATGTGACGATTGGATAACATTTTAGATGTTTAATTTTTGTAGTTCTTTATACATTCCAGGCACTATGACTGGTTGAATACATTGTTAACAAATATTTGCTCCCGTCATGTATACTGTCTCTTCATTACGTTGGCTATTAATATGGAAGCATAAGAGGCTAACAGACAAAGCAATCTTAAATAGGAAAAACAAATCAAAATGAAACTACAAAACAAAACGCAAGTCTTGGTCTTTCATAATATCTGGTCTCAAATTATACTAAAGAGCAATATTGTACTGACCCAGAAATATAGAAAGTCAGCTACAGGTTCTTAACCTGGGACAATAGTTTTGAAAGCATACATTGGATAAAAGACACCTGTGCTGGCTACATTTATATTAACTTGACACAAGATAGGGTGTTTTGGAAGAAAGAACCTTAATTGAGAAAATACTGACCTGTGGGCAAGTCTGTGGTGTATTTTCTTGATTGCTGATGTAGAAAGTTCATCTTACTGGGGATGTAGCCAATCCTGGGCTGCTGGTTCTGGGTGCTAAGAAAGACAGCAGGCTTTGGGAGAAAGCCAGTAAACAGAATTCCTCCATGGCCTCTGTAACAGTCTTGCTTCCAGATTTCTGGTTTGAGTTCCAGCCCTGGCTTTCTTCAATGATGAGCTATGATGTGGAACTATAAGCAAAATCCCCAAATAGCTTTTGGTCCCAATATTTTGTCAGAGAAATGGAGACTCTAACTAAGATAGTGATGGGTAAACAGGGCTTGATAAAGAGTAAACTTAGTTATATAACCTAACTTTATTAAATTAAATAGATTAAATACTTTGTGTATGTTCTAAAGCTCTGAAAGTAATAGAAGAAAACACAGTCAAAACCATTTAAGAAGTAGGTATGGAAAAATAATTTATGAAAAAGACTCCAATTGCTCAGAAAATAGTCCCAAGAATTGTCAAACAGGATTACATGAAATCAAAACACACTCAAGTATAAAAATAACAGTTAAAGACATAATATAATCTTAAAGGTTATACTGTATTTTACCAAATACAACTAGTATATTTTACCTCAAGCAGTACATATTCTTGTTACAATTATTATATTACTCCACATTAAATATTTTATATTTATAAAATTTGCTCTCATCATACTTGTGTAGGAATTCTATTCCATTTTCTCTAAATTCCTGTATTATCTCCTGGGTAAGTTATAAATGTCCATGTTTGTCATCATTTATGTTTCTTCATAGCTTTTATATTTTTAAAATATTTTTACTGTCTTGTCCATTATCCATTGTTCATATTTAATACTTTCTAAAAATTTTGTGTTGTGGAGTTGAGCCAGTTCAAATTTTGATCAAATAACCAGTCTTTTCTTTTTTTTAAACTACGTATGTATGTATGTATGTATGTATGTATGTATGTATGTATGTATGTATTTGAATAACCACCATACCTAATCTCTCTAGCTATCATTAACATCCATTACCAACCTCCTTACACCCATAAAAAACTATTATATTTTGCCTTCTCAGGAATATCCATGAATCCCCCCCCCCCGGATCTGTACTCTTTAACTAACCTCTCTACATCTACAGATAGTAGCTTGGTTATCATTTACTTAACACCCAATATCCACTTATGAGTGAATACATGTCATATTTGTCTTTCTGGGTCAGAATTACCTCACTCAGGATGATTTTTCCTAGCTCAATACAAATTTCATGAGGTCATTTTTTTAAACAGCTGAGTAATACTCCATTATGTAAATGTATCATATTTTCTTCATCCATTCTTCTGTTGTGGTATGTATAGGTTGTTTCCAGTTTCTATTATGAATAAAGCCACAGTAAACATGTTTGAACAAGTGACATTGTGATAGGATGGAGCACCCTTTGGGTATTTGCACAGGAGTGATATATCAGTGCTTTGTTCAGAAAGGTTTCTCCCATGCCAATGTGTTCAATGTCATTTCCCACTCTCTCATCTACCAGATTCAATGTCTCTTGTTTTTGGTCCACTTGGACTTGAGTTTTGTGCGGGGTGATAAATATGTATCAATTTGTGTTCTTCAACATGTAGCCGTCCAGTTTAACCAGTACCATTTGCTGAAGATACTTTTTATTCTATTTCATATTTCTGGCCTCTTTATCAAAATTACAGGTCCATAGGTGTGTAGATTTATGTCTCCACTTACATTTTAATTCCATTGAACAACCTGCATGAATTTATATTAATACCATGTGGTTTTTATTACTACAGCTGTGAAGTACAGCCTCAAATCAGGGATGGTGATTTCCTTTGTTGTATTGGAATTTTAGCTATTTGGTTATTTTTTTTTTTCATATAAAATTTCAAGTTCTGTAAAGAATTGTGTTGGAATTTTTATATTGCTTGTGCTAATCTGTAGAATGCTTTTGGTAGGATGGTCATTTTTTCCTATGCTAATCCTACCAAGTGATAAGCATGGAAGTTCTGTCCATCTAATATTTTCTCCAATTTCTTTCTTCAAAGACTTGAAATTTTTAATCATACAAGTCTTTCAGTTGTTTGGTTACAGTTACCCCAAGATACTTCATATTATTTGAGGCTATTGAAAAGGGTGTTGTTTTCCTGATTTTTTTTTTTCCTCAGCCCATTTGCCATTTGCATATAGGTTAAAATGTTTCTCAGTTTGGGGAGTTCCCTGATGGAATCTTAGAGTCACTTATCCCTTTTTATTATATTATTTGGAAATAATAATACTTTGATTTCTTCCTTACTGTTTTTTAAACCCTTGATCTTCTTCAGTTTTCTTATTGCTCTCACCACTGCTTCAAGTTCTGTATTGAATGGAAGGACAGGATAGCCTTGTCTTGTTCGTGATTTTAGTGGAATTGCTTCGAGTCTCTCTTCATTTAATTATTGTTGTGTTATATGCTTGCAGAACATTGCTTTTATTATGTTTGGGTAGGTCCCTAGTATCACAAATATCTCTGGGACTTTTAACATGAAGGGGCATTGAGTTTCGTCAAAGATATTTTCTGCATCAAATGAGATGGTAATGTTTTTTAAATTCTAGTTTGTTTATCTGGTAGATTACATTTACTTAACTTCATGCATTAAAACACCCTCACCTTTTTGGGATGAAGCCTACTTGATCATGTTGATTGATCTTTTTGATATGTTTTTGGATTCAATTTTGCAAGTATTTTATTAAGTTTATTTGCAACTATGTTCATAAAGGGAATTGGTCTGTAATTCATTTTCTTGGTTGAGTGTTTATGTGGTTTGCGCATCAGAATAACTGTGGTCACATAAAATGAATTAGGCAATGTTCCCTCTGTTTCTATTTTGTGAAATTATTTGTAAGATAATGGCATTAACTCTTCCTTAAAAGTCTGTTAGAATGCTGCTCTAAAACCATCTGGTCCTGGAATCAATCTCTCTCTCTCTCTCTCTCTCTCTCTCTCTCTCTCTCTCTCTCTCTCTCTCTCTCATTAAAAGACTTAATATCTGCTTATATTTCTATTTCATTATGGTTTAGATATATTCTGACCTTGATTTAACTTTGATAAGTGGTACTTATTGAGAAATTTACCTATTCTTTTAGAGTTTCCAATTTTGTGGACTACATATTACGATTCTCTGGATTTCCTGTCTCTTTTGTTATGTCCCAGTTTCCCTTTATAATTTTGTTAGTTTGGATATTCTATTTGTATATTTTAGTTAGTTTGGTTTCTCTATCTTGTTTATTTACTCAAAGAATCAACTCTTTGTTTCACTGATTCTTTGTTCTCTTTGCTTTCATTTTATTGATTTCAGGCCTAAGTTTGATTGTTTCCTGCCATCTACACCTCTTGGGTGTGATCATTTTGTTGTTGTTGTTCTAGAGCTTTAAAGTGTACTGCTAATTTACTTGAATGAGATCTCTCCAGTTTTTTTTACATAGTCACTTAGTGCTATGAGCTTCCCTCTTAGTACTGCTTTGGTAGTGTCTTCTTATATGTTTAGATATGTTATGTATTCATATTCATTGAAATCAAGGATGTCTTCAATTTATTTCTGTTTTGACCCACTTTTCATTCAGTAGATAGTTGTTCAGTTTCCATGAGTTTGTAACCTTTCTATTTTTGTTGCTATCCAGTTTTAATCTTAGGTTGTTTTATAGTATACAGGAGGTTATTTGAATTTTCATGTATCTGTTGATACATTGTTAATACATTGTTCCCAAATGTGTGATCAATTTAGGTGAAAGTTCTGAGGTGCTAAGGTTCTTTTGCATTTGGGTAGAATGTAGTGCAAATATCTGTTAGGTCCATTTTGTTTATAATGTCTGTTAGTCCCAGTATTCCTCTGTTTAGTTTTTGTCTGGATGACCAGTCCACTGGGGAGAAAGTTGTACTGAGTTCTCCCACTCTCACTGTGCGTGAATCAATATGTGATTTAAACTGGAGGAGTGCATCTTTTTACCAACGTGGGTTCCCTTGTGTGTGGGAACAGATAGTAAAAACTCAAATGCCAACCTGTTTTCCCTTGATGAGTATGTAATATTCTTCATCGCTTTTGATTAGTTTTTCTTTGAAGTCTATTTTTACAAATACTCATATGGCTAAACCAGCTTTCTTTTAGGTCCATTTGTTTGGAATATCTTTCTCCAACCATTTACTCTGAGGTTGCAGATGTCTACCCTGGATGTTGAAATTTGTTTCATGAATGCAGCAAAAGAATGGATCCTGTTTTCAGAGCCATCTGTTAGTCCTTGTTTTCTTATTGGGGAATTGAGACCATTGATACTGAGAGATATCAAAGAGCAATGGCTGTTGGTTCCTATCATTTTGTTATTGTTGTATTTGGTTGTAGTGGTGATGGTTGTATATCCCTTCTTTTGATTTAGTGGTATGAGATTATTTATTTTCTGTGTTTTTGTGGGTGTTACCATCCTTGGAATAGAGTTTTCCATATCTTCCCTAGGGCTAGGATTGTAGCTAGATATTGTATAAATTTAGTCATATCATTAAATAGTTTATTTTTTTCCATCTATGCTAATTGAAAGTTTTGCTAGGTATAGTAGTCTGGGATGGCATCTGTGGCTTCTCGAAACATATCTTTTCAGACTCTTCTGGCTATAAGAGTATCCAATGAGAAGTCAGATGTAATTTTAATAAGTCTGTCTCTATATGTTCCTCTTGCAGCTTTTAATATTCTTTCTTTATTCTGTATGTTTAATGTTTTGATTATTATGTGGTGAGTTGGATTTCTTTTCTGATCCAATCTATTTGGTGTGATGTGTACTTCTTGTACCTTTATAGGCATCGCTTTCTTTAAGTTAGGAAAATTTTCTTCTACAATTTCGTTAAAAAAAATATTCTGGGGCTTTCAGCTATATTTCTTCTTCCTCTATACCTATTATTCTTTAGTTTGGTCATTTCATATTGTTATAGATTTTCTGGATGTTTGTGTCTGGGCTATTTTAATTTTAACATTGTATTTTGGATGTAACATATCTAGTATAAGTCAATACATAATTCTGACTTATATATATTGTATCTTCAACACCTGATATTCCCTCTTTCATCTCCTGTATTCTCTGCAGTTCCCTTTCAAATTCCTAATATTCTTATTTCCAGAATGCTCTCCTTTTGTATTTTCTTTATTGATTCTATTTCCATTTTCCGGTTTTGAGCAGTTTTTTTTTTTTTTTTTAATTTCCTTCAACTGCTCATGTTTTCTTTGACCTCCTTAAGAGATTTATTCATTTCCCCCAATTTTTTTGTTTGTATTTTCAAACATAGTTGGTTACATAGTTGGTTTCAATGTCTTTTTCCTGTGCTGCAGCCATGGTGGAGTATTCAGGGCCTGCTGTAATAGGATAGCTGGGCTCTGGTGGACACATAATTCCCTAGCTGTTATTGTGTTTTTCAGGTTGCTGTCTAGGCATCCGGGTTTTGGATGACTATGTGTTTAAGTGCTGATTTCTAAATTTGTTTTTGTTGAGTGGGTGTTCTGTTCCTTAATTTCTGTTTCTGCTCTGGATTTTTTTTTTTTTTAAGAGGGTGATGATCGATTGTGTGTTGTTGCCTGATTTCCTGGCCTGCTCAGCTCAGATGTTCACATGGAATGCTTGCTGATGTTGGAGGCTGGAATATTGGGTCGATTTTGGTGAAGGAAAGATGGAGAAGAAGGTCTTTGTAATCTGTTGTGGATGGGGTCAAAGAGGAGAGGGAGACCACATAGGGTTTCCTGCCTCAGAGCTGGGAATGTGACAGAGATGGAGTTGGGAAATTGGAGCTCGTGAGTAGTAGGAAAGTTGTGGGTCTACCTTCACCTACTTGTTGCCCTGGGAGGAGAACCCCTTGGGTTAGCAAGGGGTGCCTGCTGGGGTGCTGGGGTGGGTTCTGGGACAAAGCATAAGTGGGTGGAGGAAGGTGAGAGGGGATGATCTGTGGGATCCACAGGAGATGGGAGCATGGGGATGATGATAGCTGTCATGGGTGTTCTGCTGTAGAGCTTAACCTGAGATTAATGAGTTTGGAACAGAGAGAGTGGAGAAGATCGGTGAGCAGTCTATTTGTTTGTTTGTTTGTTAGTTAGTTTGTTTGGAAGGTTAGTGTATGGTTGAGCATGGGCTGAGATATAGGGAGAAGTTGGGGGAGAGAGGTTAGTGGGAAATGGTCTGTGGGATCCACAGGAGGTGTTGGCCAGAGGGAAGGAAGGCTGGTGTTCTTTTGGAGAGCTAGAGAGAAGTCTGAGGGATTGGATTTGGGGAACATGAAACTCAGTTTCTAATAGTTTCTAACCTTTTTGTACTTTCTATGTTATCAATTCTTTATTTCTATATTTCTTGATTGAACATGTCTCAACATATTTGCTTTTCTGTTAAACTGATCGTGTTCTCATTCAAGCCCATCCAGCTGCACTGCTTTCTCTTAGAGCTAAACGTATGACTTCACTTGACCAAAAATTAAATCACACAGCTTCTAGAGCCTCAATGAATATATATTTATAATTTTCTTTCTTCCTTATCTCAATGTCTGCCTGACTCCTTCATTTCATTTAAATAAAGAATGTTTCTTCAGTGGAATATCAAATATAGAAGCATTGGATAAATTTACAGAAATCTTAAAATAGTACAAAAACATTTTCCAGATTTATATATACGTGTGTGTGTGTGTGTGTGTGTGTGTGTGTGTGTGTGTGTAGTCTCATGGCTATTTACTTAATGAAATATCTCAAAGATTTATGATTTACATTTCCTGGTCAAGTTTGTCCTGTAATGGAAATTTTTTTCTTGTGTAAGGTTTAGCATACTTATCTGTGAATTAATTATATTGTTGCACTTGGTAGTTGATGGGCATTTCAGCAACTAACATGAGTAGCCATAAACATTTATGCTCTTCACAAATTATCAACAAATTTTAATTTTCAATAGAATATTCTCTTTGGCATAAGAATAAATGCTCAGAAGTGTGTTACCAACAGGAAAATTCATTCAAAAATAAACACAGTAAGTAAAGGGGTGTTATAATTTTATAAATAACACAAGAATTATATGATAATAATGATAATTCCTATTTCTTCATGTTTCCTATTTGTGTGACTTTAGGAAATAATAGTAGTAAAATAACTATTTAAATTCCTAATAACATTTCTAAAGTGTCTTCACAGAGGTTACTTCATGTCGGATGGGGAACCAGCATAAGCTCTGCATGTTTCTTTGAATATTCTCTAAAAAATTAGATTATTCTCTCTCGATGAATTCTAACCTATATCTCAGTATGTAATGTTTAAAAGACTGAAGCCATAAATAACAGTTTTCCTTCCATTTATTTTTATGAATTATTAATCTAAATTTAGTTTGCTTGGGGTAAAAATTGTTCTATCATTGTTTGGCACAATGCTATGTTTTATTATGTTCTATGAGTCATTATTCAAGTTGCCTTTTTTCAAATGTAACAATAGCATGTGCTTTTTAATATTTCTGAAAATAGGTGTAGTTCTGAAAGTAACTTAGTGAAACATAATCAGTGAATTGTAGAGTTTTCTGAGGCTACAGAAATAAATGAGGCAGAAGAGGAGGAGGAAGAAGTGGAAGAGGAGGAAGAGGTGGAGAAGGAGGAAGAGGTGGAGAAGGAGGAGAAGGAGATGGAGGAGGAGGAGGAGGAAGAAGAGGTGAAAGAGGAGAAGGTGGAAGAGGAGGAGGAGGAAAAGGTGGAGGAGGAGGAAGGGGTGGAAGAAGAGGAAGAGGTGGAGGAGGAGGAAGAGGTGGAGGAGGAGAAAGAGGTGGATGAAGAAG
>NC_034598.1:74969996-74972434 GCF_900095145.1 Mus pahari | reverse complement strand
CTTCCATGTCCTTTCTACTCCTTATCAAATTTGTGGTCTTTTCTTCTTTAACTATAATGGGTGATTGTATGTATGTGTGCATATGCGTGTGTGTGTGTGTGTGTGTGTGTGTGTGTGTGTTTATATATACCACTGAGATAATTTAGTGCATCTTATAGATTTTTAGGATTGCTCTCTTGGGATTGGCTAAGCAGTCTGAGGACTCATCTTGGAAGAAAACTCATTTGCCCTCCCTTAGCAGCCATCTAATAGAAGTGATTTGTAGATAAAACTGTTTTCTCCCACTTATCTGCATTTGAAGTCAGCTCAGGTTGAACTGTAGCTGTTGCTTTCCTGAAGTGCAACGTGGAAAGGCTCATCATGCCAATGATAACTAGCTGTAGCATTCACTGACCTCTTCTGTCCTTTTCTGATCTCCTCCAAGGTAGAAGGTTTGGCTTCCAACTGTGTTGTGTGCTTGATTTCTTCAGACAGCTCTCATTTTGAGATGAAAACTATCTCATGCATCAATCCCTCATCCAACAAACTTAGCATACTTTGTCTTTTACATGCTAAAGTGTACAAGGCACATGAGGCCTCAACCCTACACAAAGAATCGCAGGCAAATAAGGAGTGTTGATAATGGAAGAAATCGTCTTCTCTAAGGAAGATCTCACCAATTAATTATCCAGTACCAAATGGTCAGCCTTAAAAATATACATACATGAAACACCGTACAGACTGAGCAGGTTGTATTTGTATAGTTAGGAATATGTATGTATATACATATATGTATATGTATATGTATATGTATATGTATATGTATATGTATATAACAACAATTAGTGAACTTGAAGCTAGGAAGTTATACAGGAGGGTTTCAAGGGAGAGAAGTAGAAAGTGATGTAATTGTATTCAAATCTCAAAAAAGATAGGGAAATAATTACAAAATGTTTGTGACTTGTAATTCAGACCATGGGTGAACTAGTAAGCCAGTTTAACATTTTGAATTCTCTAAAACCTCCTTCCTTTTAACTTTATGATGGGAAAATTCCTGGCTGCTACCTGTGTATAATTTTTGACACTGTCGGGAAGATTTCACGGCCTTTCATATGCTGTCTTTACAAAGACACACCTGCTTAATTCCACCCTCGCATAACCAAGAGGAGTTTATAAAACAAAAAATTTAAAAAATATATATAAAAATAAAAAGTTCTTAAAAGACATTCTAAGAAGAGCACTTGTTGAAAGACTTGGGTGATCCAGTCCCCTAAAAGCAGAATTACTGGATTTATAACTGAAGCCTACTACAGGTTTTTTTTGTTTTTTTGTTTTTGATAATTTATTCAATATGTTTTGATCATATTCTTTCCTTTCCCTCAGTTCTTCCCAGATCCTTTCCACACCCCCACTTCCTACCCCCTCAACAGCGTTTGCTTTCTCTCTTTTAAAACAAAAATGCAAAAAACAAACTAAACCAAAACAAAACCAACATACCACTTGTGCCCGATTAATGTGGGCCAACTACGACTTACTGTTTGCCATGGAGTGTGTTATACTCAGTGTCTCTCCACTGAAGAAAAGAGACTTTCTCTCAGACGCCTACAGGGCCGGGGCTTCATGGCCACGTCCCTCCTGCTTGCTGAGATTCTGTCTGGCTTGAGTTTACACATGTGTCACAGTCTCTGTGAGTTCACCAGCTCATTTGCCCCCTTTTGTATCTGGTAAACACTGTTTTCTCAAACTTGGATCTCATGATCTTCATTAGCAATTTCATTTAATTATATTTTAAAACATCTTCAAAGTAGGTTTTACAAATAGATAATAATACCTCTTTTAAAATACCCGAGAAATCGAGCCATGTATAAATATTTTCAAGTGAACCTTTCTGCTAATGACTCTGTAATTCCCTAGGGCATGTATTTCTTCTAGAGCAAACTTTTAGGAATAATAACCCATTTTTTACTGTGTCTGGTTTAGGTCTTTTGCTTTTCTTTGCAGAAAACGTCAGTTTCTGACACATTGACACTTTTGTCCTCATTAGCAACCATAGTACAGGGAAATACAGAAGGACCATGACTTGTTGACCTTTCTCCTTCCCTTGTGACCTCTGACATCCTAGTATCTTAATCCTTGAAAGGCTTTGAAGTTGGTGGCATCATTGCTGTCTTGTCTCCCTTGGGTCTTCTCCTACACTGCTTATTCTGCACAGGCCTGTGCTTTGCAAATGGCATTCTAAGCTTTTAATCTTCCTACAGTGATTTATATACGTGCTATCAATGTTAATGAACCAGTAATAACCAAGTATGTATCTTTAGCCCAGACCTAATGACTAAAGTCAAAAATATCAGTAGACTTCTTATTGTAAACTGGAATCCTCTTAAGCTCATAAAACCTGACTTTCTTCCATATGTGTGTATGTGTGTGTGTGTGTGTGTGTGTGTGTGTGTGTGTGTGTG
>NC_034598.1:74912771-74969976 GCF_900095145.1 Mus pahari | reverse complement strand
TGTGTGTGTGTGTGTGTGTGTGTGTGTGTGTGTGTGTGAGTGTGAGTGTGTGTGTGTGTGTGAACTTATAGGTGGTTATATACACTCATCTTCATCTCAGTTAAATAAATTTGCTAGTTTGGGGTCTTTTAGCATAATTTTTTATTGATTATTTGGGGATTTCTCCTAATGCACCCCAATTAACCTTACCTCCCAGTCTTCCGAGGATCACCTCTCCACTCTTTTTGCCTCTTCCTCCCCCAAAAGATAAAGACAAAAACTTCAAAAACAAGTCCAATTTGTATTGTCCAGATAGTCTCTGAAGAATGGTTAATCTCCTGATGCCTAGCTCCTTAAAGTCCTTCTCCACTCCTAGATCTTTCAGAAGTCATCTATTGTGGAAAGCTACACTTCAATATCCTTATCACAAAATTTAAGAGTTCTCTTCAATGGCTTCCTGTCTTGGTTATTACCTTTTTGTGGAGTGGAGTAGTCACAGAAGCCTTCTAGTAGTATACATATATATATGTGTGTATATACATATACATCATATAATACATATGGGAAAAAGTTGGGTTTTATGAGCTTAAGAGTATCCCAGTTTACAATAGGAAGTCTACTGATATTTTGAACTTCAGTAATTAGGTCTGAGCTAAAGATACATACTTGGTTGTTACTGGTTCATTAACATTGATGACACGTATATAAATCACTATAGGAAGATTAAAAGCTTAGAATGCCATTTGCAAAGCACAGGCCTGTGCAGAATAAGCAGTGTAGAAGACCCCAAAGGAGACAAGACAGCAATGATGCCACCAAGTTCAAAGTCTTTCAAGAATTAAGATACTAGGATGTCAGAGGTCACAAGGGAAGGAGAAAGGTCAACAACAGTCATGGTCCTTCTGTATTTCCCTGTACTATGGTTGCTAATGAGGACAAACATGTCAATGTGTCAGAAACTGATGTTTTTCTGCAAAGAAAAGTAAAGAAACAGACTAGAAACAGTAGAAATAGATTTCTAAAAAGTTGACTTTAGAAGAAACAAATGCTCTAGGACATTACAAGGTCATTAGCAGAAAGGTTCACTTAAAAACATTTAAAGCATGGAGAAAATATCCAAATTAACACAATCAGAAAATAAGGGCATTACAAAAGACACAGTGGAAATCTAGAGAATCACAGGACTTACTTTAAAAACCTATACTCCACCAAATTGGACAACATAAAAGAATAGATAATTTGATCAATATGAACCACCTATCAAAATCAAATCAAGATCAAAAGAGGCCTATAACCCCCTGTGAAATAGATTCAAACTTTAAAAGTCTTTAACCAAAAACACTCCAGGGAGAGATAGTTTTAGAGCAGAATTCTACCAGACTGTCAAAGAAAAGTTAGTTCCAATACTCCTCACATTATTCAGGAAAATAGAAACAGAAGAAACATGGCTCAAGTCATTTTATGACGTCACAGTTACCCTAATACTCAAACCACATAAAGACTCAACAAAGAAAGAGAAATACAGACCAGTTTTCCTTATGAACATAGGTGCTAATATACTCAATGAAATACTTGTAAACTTAATCCAAGTACACATTTTAAAAAAAATACATCATGATCAAGTAGTCCTCATACCAGAGATGCAGAGAAGGTTGAATACAGTAAAGTCAGCAAGTGGAATCCACCATATCAATAGACTGAAGGAAAAAAAACCCACATGATAATCTCATTAGATGAAATAAAAAAGGCCTATGACAAAATCCGGTTCCCCTTTATGATAAAAGTACTGGAGAGATTCAGGAATCAAGGGACATATCTAACCATAATGTGTGGCCAATGTGCATAAAGCGCTGTGAGGACCTGAGAAGAACTCAAAAAGTTAGACACCAACAAAACAAATAACCCAATTAAAATTTGAGATAAAGAGCTAAAGCGAATTCTCAACAGAGAAATCTCAAATGACTGTGAAGCACTTAAAGAAATGTTCAACATCCTTNCTCATCAGGGAAATACAAATCAAAATGACTCTGAGAGTCCACCTTACACCAATCAGAATGGCTGAGATTAAAAACCTCAAGTGACAGCACATGCTGGTAAAGATACGGAGAAAAGATAGCACATCTCCATTGCTGATGGGATTGCAAACTTGTACAACCATTCTAGAAATCAATCTGACAGTTTCTCAGAGAACTGGAAGTAATTCTACTTGAAGAGCCAGCTATTATCTCCCCTGTGCATATACCCAAAAGATGCTCCACCATCCCAAAAGAACACATGTTACACTATGCTCAAAGAAGCTTTATCCTTAACAGTCAGAAACCGAAAACAACCTAGATGTCCCTCAACCAACAAACAGATCCAGAAAACGTGGTTAATTTACATAGTAGAATCAATCAGCTATTAAAAACAGGAACAACATGAATTTTGCAGTCAAATAGATGAAAGTAGGAAAATATCATCCTGAGTATTATAACCTAGACCCAAAAGACACGTATGGTATACATTCATTGATATAAGCCATAGTAAACTACAGGATGCCCATGATACTCCCCTATGGAACTGAAGAAGTTAAGAAGTTAAACAAGTAGCAAAGCACAAGCAAGGATGTTTGAATCACACTTAGAAGGGGAAACAAAATAGTATTAAAAGGCAGAGGGTGGAAGGGAATTGGGTGGGAGAGGGGAGGGGGAGCATAATGGGGAGGAAAGGATTTAGTGTGGGGAGAGACATAAGAGAAGCCTAGAGAGACAGGAGAATGAATGGAAATCTGCAGCTGTCAGGGTTGGTGGGTTGGGGGTGGGGTGGGTGATGTTCCAGGAAGTCTCAGAGAATGAATTTTAATGACAGTCTCCTATATTCATAGATCAGTGATTTTCTCAGTCATCATCAGAGAGTTTTCTCTGGCAACAGATGGGAAACATGCAGAGACCCACAGCCATACTTTATAAAGACCTACATTGAAGGTCTCCATTAAATCCTTCCCCTCAGACCCCAGGAAATTCTGTAGAAGATTAAGTGGAACAATTTGTAAGAGTCAGAGGGGATGTGGGATAGCCCTCTGAATCAACTAAGTAAGGTGCATATGAACTCACAGATACTGAAGCAGAAAGCACAGGGCCCTCATGGGTCTACACCAGGTCCTCTGTGTATATATTATACCTATCATCTTAGTATTTTTATTGGACCCTTGCCTCTGAAAGTGAGTGGTTCTTCGACTCTTGGGCCTGATCTTGGGACTCCTTTTCTTCTGTCAGGTCTAACTTCAATAGGAAAGTTTTTACTTCATTTCATTATATTTTATTTTGTCACATCTGGTTGTTATCTATTAAAAGCCTGTTGTTTTCTAATGAGAGACAGAAGGGAAGAAATCTTGAGGGGAAGGGATGAGGGGAGGAATTGAAGGAGGGGAAACTATAACCAGGGTGTATTACATGAGAAAAGAATCTTACAGAATATTATGAACTTGTATGTATTTAAAAAGCACTCATTCTGCAGAATATATAACTTTATAGAAGCTGCGGCAGCTCAGCAGCAAAAAGACAAGAGTGCACACAGCACCAGAAGTAAGGACATTGTAAAGTAAAATGGAAAAGACAAGAGTCCAGAATTGAAGCATACCAAATGAAGATTTGGATGTTTTAAGAGTGTCAAGGTCACGAGAGACAGAGAGATATAAAAACTGTTATTCATGATGAGCTGTTCAAGATTAGTTCATAAAAGGGGCATTAGTGGAGAAAACTGTGAAATAAAATACAATCTATGCTGGAAGTGGCATTGTGCCAATGTTATTGTCTTCATTTTGAGAGATGTCTCACAATCTTATCTGGTGTTGGCATTAGGGGAAGCTGGGTAAAGGGTATCCGAGAATTTACTATCTTATGATTTGGAATCTTTATAATTTAAAAATATTTCACAATAAAAATGAAAGAACGTGGGCCCCAAGCATTGCTTGCCTGGAATACTCTAATAGCATCTTTCTTGGCCAATCCATCTTCATTTAGCCTTCTCCTCACGAACCATTCTTTAGTAGAAGGTCCTTCCAAAATATGAGTGTGCATTAGCTTAAAGCCATGAAATTTCTCTTTATAGCTTTCAAATACAGGTCAAATTCATTAATTTATCATTTCATAAGGGGTAAATTTCTTTAAAATGCCAGGATCATTCCTTGGCACCCATTTTACTGCAATCTTAAGGAAGTATTTATCTGGAGTTTCCCAGACACTTTAAGCTGTTTCATAGCACTGTATTAACACTCTGTTTCTTTTCATTAAAATGTCCCTTTTTCTCCAGTTTCAACTTTCTCTTCAAGTTAAGTCCTATTTAATTTTCAAAATACTGTACAAACATGACCAATTCTTGATACATTCCCTCACAGCATTTCTAAGAGATTTTTCCCATCTCAGTATTCACTTTGTTTATCATCCAAACTTCTACTTAGGCATGTTTGTACCGTGCTGTAAACATTCATTTATTTGTCTGTCCCTCTTCTCAAAGTCAGGGATCATGACTTCATTTTTATTCTGCTTGATTGGTATATAATCTGTACACATTGAAGGGTATCCTTCTTTATATAGTTTTGTGCTTGGACAACTGCATACAATAATGTAGCTAATATCCACATGAAGTTATAAAATTGTTACTCTCTTTACTCCAGAGTCCCTACGCTGCTTTGTAAGACAACACACATCTCTACTCCACATATTTCTACTTGGTCCTTCCGATATCAGCCTTTTCAAACCGTCCTATTACTGCTACCATATATAGATGACCAGTAAACATGGATTCTTTTGCATAGTATAATATAAATGACATCCATCCACATTGTTGGTCATTTCAACAGTTTTTTATTGATGAATAATATCTCATTGCATTTGTACATAATAACTGTTTAATTCATAACAATGAAAAAAACATTTGGACTGTTTGCCATTTTTAGCAATTACAAATATTTATATACATCTGTGAATATTTACATACCGGTTATTTTGCAACCCTAACTTTTCACTTCTCTTGGCAAATAGCAGAATTTATGGGTTCTATAGAAAACAAATGTTTTTCTTTACAGGCTATTCAATCTGTTTGACAGATTCTGCTTGCATCATTTTTGCATTCTATCTAGCAATATGTTATTCTTCATCCTCACCCTATTTGACTGCCAACGTTGTAAATGTGATTTTCTTTAGTGATTAATAATATTGAACATCTTTTTATGTGCATAGTTGAGCATTTCTTTTATATGTAAGTATCTTTTTAGTAGTGAATCAGTCAAACCATTAGCCATTTTGTAACGCAACACCTGTCTACACTCCACATAATTATGACTTTCTTTTTTGGCCTTCTGATAAAGACCTTTTCAAAAGGTATTTGAAAGAGTTTGAAGCCTTGATTCGTAAAGAATTATGTTATCCTGCAGAGACTGACAACAACAGGCATCAGCTGATGGGTGGGATGTTGTTATAGGAACCTGGCTGGAACAATATTAAGAATTAGACTTAAGCAGGTGGGTAGTTGATCATAAGGTTTTTTGAAATTCAAATAGATGGGTGGCCAGGTTTCCAGATGTGATAATTCAGGCTGGAATGAATTACCTAAAGATTGATGTGGATCTCTTTATTGTGTGGTCCACGACCACAAAACTCCCATGGGTAAAGTTATAACAAGTTACTCCTGAGGCAGAGCCCTTTAATCACTGAAGAATGCTTCTGGTAGCCAGCAGTGACACCAAAGGGACATGCTTGCTAAGTATACTTTAAAGCATAGTTAGAAAAAAACCATCTCAATAGTGATTTTCCAGGCAGAGAATGGAATCACTAAAGTACAGAGTTCTTGCCTGGCTAGTCCCATATTTTTTTTTTCATTTTGATTATTTGTTCTTGAGGGAGTATGAATCTTATACATAATGCTGAGAGCATTAGGAAATTGAAGACTTATTGAAATAATCAGTTTCGCCTTACCTTACCAAGTTTAACACACCCTGAGAAGCACATTTCTTGCCTCTCTGTTTCTTCTGAATTCCCAGGTACCAGGGTTCAGAACAGTTTAGCTCATCTGGTCTTCCCTCTAAAACCATCCCCAAATCTCCAATGAGTCGTGATTTCTTGTTTCTTTAAAGCACTGCACATTTGTATTTATATTATTTGTAAAAAAATAAATAAATAAGTTTTCAGCTCAGTGAAAAGTCAAACTGGTGTTTTGGACTTGCAATCATATGGAGGCCTAGCTCGACATATATTTTGCTCTCCTCTTTTTTTTTTATTGAATAGCTTCTTTATTTACATTTCAAATGCTATCCCCTCTCCAGGTCCCACCCCCAGAAACACCCTATCCCATCCCCCTCCCCCTGCTTCTATGAGTGTATTCTCCCACCCACCCACTCCTGCCTCCCCGATCTGGCATTCCGCTACACTGGGGCATCGAGCCTGCACAGGACCCAGGGCCTCTCCTCCCATTGATTCCCAACAAGGCCATCCTCTGCTACATCTTTGGTTGGTGGTTTAGTCCCTGGGAGCTCTGGAGGGTCTGGTTGGTTGATATTGTTGTTCTTCCTATGGGGTTACAAACCCCTTCAGCTCCTTCAGTCCTTTCTCTGACTCCTCCATTGAGGGCCCCAAGCTCAGTGCAATGCTGTGAGCACCCACCTCTATATTTGTCAGGCTCTGGTAGGGCCTCTCAAGAGAGTTTTGCTCTCCTCTTGACACATGTGTAACTTTTATTGACAGACCATGTGTAACTTTTAGTGAGATAGCAAGTGGCAGAGCACTCCAGACATGTACACATTTACCAAGAAAGAAAGGATAAAGGAAGGCCAGCACCCACCCTAAATACATGCCTCATAGAAGCTATATTTTGTCTTAGCAGCTAATACTTTAACATACCTATTTGGTCCTTTCCTGTTCCTTTTGAGTCATAAATTAGTCTTTAAGAGCTGGTATGCTTCCCACTGTCAGAGTTTACACATTAAACTGTAATCTAGAGCATTTCCTTTACCATTCTGGTAGGATTTACCTCAGGCTTCTAAACCACTAACATTTTTCAGTTAATGATGCTAGTAGTAATACTGTTGAAATTAGGGCAGAGATACAACAGGATAGATTGTCAAATCACCATTTTAAACATATGGAGATGACAAATTACTACTTTATTGCTGCAGTATGCATTTTCAAATTAATGAGGTCATTTCAATATTTCTGATTTTTCTTCTAAGAACCATGGTCTTTTGCTTAGAGTCACGGCACTTGTGATGTTCTATATTCCCACTCCCACCCTACCAATTTATTTATTTATTTATTTATCTATCTATCAACTGTGTAGTATGTGAAACAAACTTTCAGTATCATGTGAAATACAAAGGATGGCTGCTTTTATATTTTTTTAACTCGTGTTCTCCATTACGGAACACCACAGACACACTAAACAGTAATACAGAGAAGTATTATTTTATCTTATCTCCTACCTTTGTAAAGTATTTTTTCTAGAACTGAAGGTCCCTTCTGTCCCACCTTCTGTATCCAGTTAACCACCACAATCTTCTCAAGTTATATTTAAAAAGCCAATAATAAGATATATATTACATAGGTTTTAGATGATCAATACAGAACAACTCATTTTACTCATTCCAAAAAAGGTAAATGGGATATCAAGAGAGAAAAAGATGGATGGACTTGGTGCTTAGCTCTTAAAGCACCGTGAGCGAGGAATATCCTGGTATCCCACACTTCTTATATTTCCCATTTATGTTGTAAGACACTTTTCATCTGTATAAATTTTGTATTAAGTCATTAATCAATGCTGCCTACTTCCTGCTGGTCTAATGTTAATATTCCAATCTTTAGTGATCATGGATGATTGACATAAAACATGAGCCAATGACTTTCAATTGTGAAACCTGATATCTTTTCATTACAGACTAAAAAGTGGAGCTCAGATAAGAGATCAGCAGTTCCTATTAGAGAAGTCTATTCTGTGAAGGAGGAGAAATAGAAAATACAGCATCTTCTCTCTACCCAGAAACAGAAGAAAAACAGAGTGGGGACTTGTTCGAGTTGCGAGTGAAGAGTATTTCAGGAGGAAAATAATTAAACAGAATACAGTTGCTGTCTTCACACCTTTGACTCTCAATTGGAATGATTTGAAATCACCATGCATCTATCTAAATCATATTCCCCTTAAGAGGTCCAGCCAGATGAGTTCCCTGAGAGATGTTCTTTGGTTAAGATGACTAGTTCTTCATCAGCAAGACTTGCAATTGATAATGTTCTTTGGAATTTACTTCATTTTCATGCAAATATGTGTATCCTTACCCCCACCAGAGTATCACAATTTGAAAGCAGAAGTTGCATGTTATATTATAAATGACTGGTATGTCAAAGTGTTGAGAATAGGGGACTCCAAACACTCAGCTATAAATGGAACTTTTATATCTTCTCCCTCAGAGTTTAGGGAACATTTCAAAAAATATTGTGTGTGTGTGGGGGGGGGGGAGAATGTAAGAATTAAGCACAGCAAGGAGTGGAGTGAGTTCAGTCCTCAGAACATGACCTTGTTACTGCATTCTTGATCTACAGTAGCTATGATTACTAGAATAAGACTTGTACAAGATTGGGCCTATCAACATTCTGTCATGGAAGGAAGGGGGGGGTCCATGAGGACTGAGATCTCCATGAGGATCCACTACATACATACATACATACATACATGTATACATACATGCATACATACATACTTGAAATAATAAGGGCCAAGTGGGAAGTAAAGGGGAATCAACAGAAGGATGGAGAGAAGCATGTAATGGGGAGACTCTGATACATACATATACAAAAATATCATAATGAAATTCATTGTTATGTATAATTACCACATCTAATAAAATACTAAAACATAAATCACCAGTACATCTTCTGCTTTGGGAAGTTTGCTGCCAAGTGAATACTAAAATTAAACAAAATTAATATTTTGATTGTAAATAAATTAAGTGGATTATGTTATAAACACAAATAAAATAATAAATTTCTACAAAGTGTGTCTTTATTTATATATATATATTTTAATTTATAATTTATAATTTATGGGCTGTGTGTCAAGTGGACAGAAGAGGTCATCAGATTCCCCAGAGATGAAATTACAGGCAATTGGTGTTTGGACTCTGGATTTATGGGAGAGAAATATGTGTCCCAAGTCACTGAGATATCATTTCAATCTTTTAAAGGAATATTTAGCAATTTGAAATTAATCCTGATGATATGGACAAGCAAGATGGCTCAACATGTTAAGGTTCTTCCTGTCAAGTCTGATGACCAATGTGTCCTCACAGGACACACATGGTATAAGGAAGAAGTTGATTTCAGCAACTAGTTCTCTGACCTCCATATGTTCACTGTGGCAAATGGCTACCCAAACCACTCACACATATACACATATTGTGGTCTTTTAAATGAGAATGGGGGACTACAGGCTCTTATGTTTGAATATTTGATCCCCAGTTTGTGGAACTACTTGGGAAAGAGTAAGAGGCATGGCCTTTATGGAAGGACTTTGGCCTTTCAAAGGCCTATGTCAATCCCAGTGTGCCCTCCCTGGCTCATGGTTACACCTCGAGATATAAGTTCTCAGCTACTGCTCCAGCACCATGTGTGTCTGCTTCTCGAATGCTAAGCTCCTTGCCATGATGATCATGGATAACTACCCTCTATATAAGCCCCAAATAAATTATTTCTTCCATGTGATGCCTTGATTCTGGTTTCTTATTATGGCAATAAAAAAGTAACTACAAGACATATGTGTACGTGTGCACACATAAATTATCTTAGTTTCTAACATAATACATCAATATTTTACATTTGCATAGGTAATGGAAAGCTCATACATATCTCAGATATATTGATACATAATTCAGAAATAAATGTGTAATGGCTCATGAGATGGCTCAACAGCCAGGTGCTTGAGCACAGACAGAATCTGCATTCCACAAGGTGAAAGTAGACTACAGACTCCAGGAATTGCCCTCTGATCTCCACATACACAGCATGGCAGGTACCTGTGCATTCCTACACTCCAACATGTACACACACACATACCACTAAATTAAAAACACAATTTGAGCATGTATATATTTAGTGTTTATAATGTGTTGTTTTGACATGTGTATACACTGTATAGCAACTCCCACAGTCTCCAGCTACCATATAATACTACCTCACATTATTACTATTTTTCTATGTGGTGACATTGCTTACAAGCTACACTCTTAGTAAATTTCAAGTACACAATGCACCGTGATTATTAACTATGGACACTGCTGTAGTTTGATGTCAGGAAATTACTCATTTTATAATGGAGAATTTGTATGCTTGATAGAGCTTTGTTTGAATCAAAGGGTATAAACCACTTTAAAATGTTAAACATGGTTATAGTTACTTTTCTATTTTGTATACTTTAGATTTTCCAAATAATCAATACTATAAATACAATATAATGACAAAGCTAAGTACCGGTGATTAAGTGGTCCCTTGTCTATTCACCAGTGTTCTTCATACTGTGGCATTCAGTTAAGATTGGCAAATAATTAGCAATGTTCATGCTTTGGGTCTGTTTAAAAGGTTTAAAGTTTATAGTCATTATATTCTTACAAAGTCCTTTGTAGAATAACTGAAAATTTGTGATTTATTTTAAATTTTCTCTTATTTCCAAGTTATAGAATCAGAACGTCACTATGGATTTAACTATTTTTTTTCTCTTGAAATAAAAAGTACAAAACAAGCCAGATAGGAGGCTAAGGAAGAGAGACCATGAGTAATAAGCCAGCCTGGGCTACATAGCAATTTCAAAGTGAGACTGGACTATGTAATGATGGGAAAAGGGGGAGGAGGACAGGAAAAATGGAAAGGGGAAGAGAGGGAGGGAGAAAGGGAGGGGTGAGAAAGACAGACAGGAAGGCAGGAAGTGAGGAAAAGGGGAAGAATAAATGGAGGAATGGAAGAAGGCAGGAAGCAGGAAGCAGGAAGGAAGGAAGGAAGGAAGGAAGGAAGGAAGGAAGGAAGGAAGGAAGGAAGGAAGGAAGGAAGGAAGGAAGGAAAAAAGGAAGATCATATAAGCAGGTAGTTGGTCTTATATATACTTCATCATAAGAAGTAGACTAGACCGTCTGCTAACTGTTAAGGCAGACATGTCACATTGATTTTTAACATATTCAGATTCATTGTTTTGATTGTTCTTTCAACATCTGTTATTTTACTTTTCTTTGTTTATTTCTGAGTTACTCCACCCATCCATCACAAGTAGCTTTTTTTCTGGGTATATATTCCAGAATAGCTCATATAAAGATTAATATACAAGAGGCACTGCAAATAATTTATCTTTCTTGATTACGATTCTTTTTGTGGTTTACAGTATGACTGACCAGTTTTCCCACAAAGCTCAAAAAGTCCAATAGTTTTTATATTCCTTTGTTTTAACATATTATCCTTTTGTATTTTTATATTTTTTTATACTTATACTTTCTCTTTATGGGGATCTTTCTTCCAAGTTTATCCTTTTGCAGTTGTATAATCTCAAGTTTTTTTATGCAATTGTTTTTTTCCAGAAAGATATTCTACATTGTCAGTGTCTTTAATTATGCAGCAATAACCACAAGTTAGTTTGAGCAATGACACGTTTAAAATCCATACAAAAACCTGTTGTTCTGTGAACATTTGATGTTAATATAAATTTTCACATGTGCCTATGAAAATCCTTTAGCAATGGAGTTGCCGTTCTTCATCATTAATGGGGCCATGATAGTAAGAATCCATTCTCTTGCTACAAGCTTTAATCTCAACTCAATGCTGTTACATCATTATGATTTTCTTCTGTCTTCTAGTTATCAGAATATATCTATAAATATGCTATTAATTGGAGAATAGAACTACTTTTTTCAAGTATAGCTAGCCTAGCATCTTGCGTAGACTTCTCAATGTCCTCTGGCTCCTGGGATTTGTACTGTTATGTGAAACACCTCTTGAATGTGAGTTGAACCCACTGATTTACTTCTAATGAAAAAACATAAGGTAGAGGTGATAGGAAGTCACATATATAATTACAAATCACACAATCCCCAACCTTTTCATTGCTCTGACTCTGAGGAAAGCTGATGACATGTCATGAATGGTCCCTTGGAAAGGCTGCTATCAACAAGGAACAATGAGGTCCATTCATTAAGAACACTCAAACTCCCTGATGATTAAGGATGTTGAACATTTATTTATGTGCTTCTCAGCCATGCAAGTTTCCTCAGTTGAGAATTCTCTGTTTACTTCTATTCCCCATTTTTAATAGGGTTATGTGTTTCTCTGGAGTCTAATTTCTTGAGTTCATTGTGTATATTGGATACGAGCCCTCTATTGGATGTAGGGTTGGTACAGATCTTTTCTCAATCTGTTGGTTGCAATTTTGTCCTATTGACAGTGTTCTTTCCCTTACAGAAGCCTTGCAATTTTATGAGGTCTTATTTGTCAATTCTTGATCTTAGAGCATAAGCCATTGGTGTTCTGTTCAGGAAATTTCCCCCTGTGCCCATGTGTTGGTGGCTTTTCCCTACTTTCTTTTCTATTAGATTCAGTGTATCTGGTTTTATGTGGAGGCCTTTGATCCACTTGGACTTGAGCTTTGTACAAGGAGATAAGAATGGACCAATTTGGATTCTTCTACATGTTGACTGAGAGTTGAACCAGCACCATTTGTTGAAACTGCTATCTCCACCCCCACACACTGGATGGGTTTAGCTCCCTTGTCAAAGATCAAGTGACCATAGGTGTGTCAGTTCATTTTTGGGTCTTCAATTTGACCCTGAGATTCCACCTCACACCAGTCAAAATGGCTAAGATCAAAAACTCAGGTGACAGTAGGTGCTGGCAAGGATGTGGAAAAAAAGGAACACTCCTCCATATCTGGAACTGCAAACTGACACAACCACTGTGGAAATCAGTCTGGTGTTTCCTCAGAAAATTGGACATAGTACTACCTGAGGACCCAGCTATACCACTCCTGGGCATATACCCAGAAGATGCTCCAATACTGAATAAGGACACATGCTCCACTATGTTCATACCAGCCATATTCATAACAGCCAGAAGTTGGAAACAACCCATATATCTCTCAACAGAGGAATGGATACAGAAAATGTAATACATTTACACACTGGAATACTACTCAGCTATTAAAAACAATGACTTCATGAAATTCACAGGCAAATGGATGGAACTTAAAAATAAGCTGAGCAAGGTAACCCATTTACAAAAGAACACACAGTATGCACTCACTGATAAGTGGATATTAGACCAAAAGTTCAGAATACCCAAGGTTCAATTCACAGACTATATGAAGCCCAAGAAGAAGGAAGACCAAAATGTGGGTGCTGCAGTGCTTCTTAGAAGGGGGAACAAAATACTCACAGGAGGAAATATGGAGATAAAGTGTGGAGGAGAGACTGAAGGAAAGGCCATCCAGAGACTGACCCACAAACCCCAACACTATTGCAGATGCCAGGAAGTGCTTTCTGACAGGAGCCTGATATGACTATCTCCTGAATGGCTCTTCCAGAACCTGATGAATACAGAAGTGGATGCTCAGAGCCAACCATTGGACTGAGAGCAGGGTTCCAGATGGAGGAGTTGAAGAAGGGACTGAAGGAGTTGAAGTGGTTTGCAGCCCCATGGGGAAAGCAACAGTGTCAACTGGCCAGACCCCTCAGAGCTTCTGGGGACTGGATTACCAACCAAATAGTACAGATGGAGTGACCCATCGCTCCGGCCACATATGTGGCAGAGATTGGTTTCGTTGGCCATCAGTGTGAGGGACAGCCCTTGGTCCTGTGGGGGTTCAATGCCCCAGTGTAGGGGAATGCCAGAGCTGGACAGCGGGAGTGGGTGGGTGGATGGAGGAGCACCCTCATAGAGTCAGGGGGAGGGGGATAGGATATGGGGTTTCTGGAGGGGAAATTGGGAAAGGGGATTACATTTGAAATGTAAATAAAGAAAATATCCAATAAAAGGAAAAAAAGCCCAAAAAAACAAACAAACAAACAAAAAACAAAACTCCAACTCAACTGAGGTCCAGAAAGAAAGGAATCCTGCCAACTATTATTGTTGAAATTATGAACTAAACAAATCTGAAACTAAAATACAAATTTGTTTTCTAATATTTCTATATAGAGAATATTTACGGGTATTTTTATCAGTATTTTAACATATAAACATATTAACCTTGCCAGAATATAAGATGTTGGTATGTGCTTGAGTTCAGAACATGAATAAAAGAAAAGTCTATGATCCCACATTCTTCAGCAATGATCATTGAAAACTGTCCAGTTCCTAACAGAAGCAATGAGCCAACAATATGTAAGCCTCCCACATTAAATGACCTAAACATACAAGTACATACATCTGTGAGAAATCAGCTCTTTATGAAGCAGTTCTTGGAAAGGTGAAGGAAAGAAAACGTGGCTGTCAACAGATGCTAAAAGGCGGAGGAAAGAGAACTGTAATACAAAATGTTGGCTATAGACCAAGGCTGCAAGATTTGTCAGACTGTCATTTTGCTTATCCAAATCAGAATGACTTTTGCCCCTACTTAGATAGGTCATAAGGTCAAAAGTAATTAGTTAAGCCACACTCTGACAGGAAATCAGAACTATTCATCTTTACCCTCAGAGAGTGGGCTCTGACCATGGAGACAACCCAGCTTGGTCATATGGCTGGGCTCTTGGTTTCTTTCCTGAAGCAGGATCTCTTACTATGTCTTGCTTCAATACCATTGGCAGGGTCGTTAATTAAGGAAATGGAAGTCTATTATAAGTTGGGAAAATTGAGTTTTCTTTGCAGAGATACTAGAATGGAGACCATATAGAAAATCAAGATCATTGGAGCCAGATGTGTAATGTTCATTTTAAGGAGAATTTCTGACAGCTTCTAATGGCAGAGGACCAGAACAGCTTTGTCATTGTCCTTTTTAAAAGAAAGATGGTAAATCAGTATGTCTTTTGCATTTGGGTCCTCCCTTAGTTTAATCAACATCACATTCTTCAGTGAGAGTAGTTTTTGGTTATGGAATAATTCTATCTATCCTTATCTTGTTTATTATGTTATAACAATATCACAGTGATTATGTATATAAACATATATATACATATACATATACATATATATATATATCATATCAGATATCTATCTATCTATCTATCTATTCCAACTATTACTTGTGACCTTAGTATTGACAAAAATATACAGAATTTAAGATGTCAGCAATTATCCTAAGAAGTCATTTAAAATCAACAGGATCCTGGAACTTCTTGAGGAGTAGGCCAATAGGACTATATTTTACGAAGCTTTCATCCTGACTCCCTGTCTCCATCAAATAGCATCTGTGAAGTCTCCTGGATTGTGGTCTTATCACAAAGTCTTCGGTTGATTCTTGGC
Source organism: Mus pahari (assembly GCF_900095145.1). Taxonomy (NCBI): domain Eukaryota; kingdom Metazoa; phylum Chordata; class Mammalia; order Rodentia; family Muridae; genus Mus; species Mus pahari. The sequence continues at coordinate 74,954,551 of NC_034598.1, read as the reverse complement.
ATCCCCATCATTGGAGTCCTCCTATTTTGTTAGGGATCTCTAGAAGAGCAGTACAGTCAAGTGTTACATTAAGGCCAGTCATGAAGAACACTTCTGCCAACCTCTATATGAAGAAATACAGTCCAATGCAACATTTAAAAATGTGAGATTTCAGAGATGAAGGTGTAGCTCAGAGGTAATGTGCTTGTTTCACATCCACAGACCCCAAACTTAATCTCAGGGACTATCAAAAATAAAGTAAAAAGTGAATTAAAAAGAAAAACATGAGATTATTGCCATATCTCCGTTTCAGTCGACCAGTCCACGTTATTGTGGTAGGGTTCCATTTCATGCTCAGAGACTCACAGAATTTCTGTTTGATGGGTGAATATGTATTTCTATCCCTTTGGTTAGGAGCCGTTTAATCTTGGTTATAAAACAAGGGTAGGTTAAATTGAAATGGAGTGGCTGTTTGGCTGCTCACTCCACTTCTGCCATTATGAGAGAAGGAAAAGAACTCCAGCCTTTTTTATTAACCAAATCTTTATTTACACTCAGCTGCAAACTAGAAATGGGAGATGAGGCTGTTAACAAAAACATGGGTTTCTGAGTTCTCAGAGCTTCTCAAGCACACACCAATTGTAAAACCTCCTGGCTCCAAAGAATGGGTTTTTAGAGAAAACTCCTCACTTTCTCTATCGTACTCTGGACTATGAGAGATAGTCGAAACTGAGAACCTTTCTTTCATTTTGATGAAATAATCTGCAAAACTTTTCTTTTGTTTGGACAAAACAGTCCTGGTAAATTTGTTTGATACCAGTGGTATAGCAATGAGAGTTTAGCAATTTAGTAGCTTCCTGACATTTATGGTTCTGCGTGGAACTTCAGGAGACATGCTTTCCAAACATGCACTTGGACCATCATCTTTCCTAGAAGCCTGATTTCTTTCAAGTTTGCACAGGTGTGAATGACAAATTTATTCCCCAGATCAATACCTTTTATCATGGTTACTATTTCAACCACAGATCAAGAACAGATTGTGTGGGGGCTAGAGTCAGCAGTTAAGAGTACCTGTTTTGTTGCTCTTGCAGAAGACTTGAATTCAACTCCAAGCATCCCCAGAAGGTCTCACAATCATCCATAACTTCAGTTCCAAGGGATCCAATGCCCTCTCCTGACCTCTGAAGTCACTATACATGCATTAGTCACACATAACATTTATGCAGGCCAAAGATGCATACAAATAAAATCTTAAAAAAATATAAAAATGGGTTTATAGAAAAAAATACGTCTTTGAAAAGAATGTATTTTCAAAAAAAAACCCACATTTATAGGAGGTAATTTCCTATGGGTTTCTCTCCTCTGCTTACACAATAAACTATGTCTATAAAATATGGGTGTTAACAACTAATTTTCAAAAATTTGATGGCTAAAACTGTTACACAGAGCTAGCATTTTGATGCATGTCTTTCCAAAATTTTAAAGAGCATTCTTCCTTCTTTCTAAACAATTAAAATTACTTGCCAGGCGTGGTGGCGCACACCTTTAATCCCCAACACTCAGGAGGCAGAGGCAGGTGGATTTCTGAGTTCGAGGCCAGCCTGGTCTACAAAGTGAGTTCCAGGACAGTCAGGGCTATACAGAGAAACCCTGTCTCAAAATAATAACAAAAACAAAACAAAAACAAAAAAATTACTTAATATTACAATACCACTTTGTAAGATGCTTTTGTTGCAGAATTCTGTACCATGAACATACTTATATGTTTGAAAATATAGAATAACTCCCCAGCATCATCTTAACAGCTGAATCATAACCATTTTTGAAGACACATCCCTCCTTCTATTTAGTTTTCTTCCAAATGTTTATTCTTATGAATTCTCCTTCAGGTTTCCCTGAGTACCTTGTAAGAGTTGACCTGATTTAGTTTTATCTTTGTTTATCTACGTTTTTGCAGTACTTAACAGGAACTCATCTACTCCAATTCTGTTCCATTAAACTAAAATAACATTGGCATCATAGTAAGATGTAGCAATGACTTCATACTTTTATTTTCCTTGACTCCATGGACTGAACATTGTTAATTTTTATTTTTAAGTTTTTCTTTGGCAACTTACACTTGCTTCAAGCTACCCCTTCCAAATTTAGTGATGCTTATTCCAGAATGAATATATTAAACCTGAACTGTTTCAGAACAGCAGCCAACCTCTGCAGTCAGAATAAACAAAAAAAGCAAACATCCCACCCACTGAAGATAACAGCCATGACCAAGCAAAGTAATTCTGCCATCTTTTTCTTTCTGCCAAAACGGGAGACACGCATGCATGTCTAATCATTTCCCAGAGTGTAGACAGAAGGAAGATAGATAGATAGATAGATAGATAGATAGATAGATAGATAGATAGATAGATAGACAGATAGACAGATAGACAGATAGATAGATAATAAGTAGGTAGGTAGGTAGAGGGATAGAGATATAAAGATAGAGATAGAGAGATGAATACTTAAAAACCTTGTTGACAGAGCCTAATTCTCATTCAAAAGCAAAACTAGTACAACTTTTATAAAACAATGGCACCCACAGATATGAACATGAACATGAATATCTTGCCTTGGCATCAAAAGCAATTCATTTTTGTGTGATTCAGCTAAGATTCCAAGTAGTCAACAACAAGCCTGGGAGTATTAATCAGCATATTTGTGCTCTGCTATGTATCTTCTGGCACTTTTTCCCAGCTTAAAAAGTCAAGGGGCAAAGGAACAAAGCAGCTGCCTGTGTGTTCCTCTATTCATCACAGATTCTCCATCTGCACTTAATATCCACTGGAACCAGGTCAACAAAGGGGTCAAAGATCAGTCTCCATGCCTCACGTTATCTGACACTCAGGATACTGCTCAAGGACCAAGAGCAATAAATCAAACCGGTTGCTATCTTTAAACAGAACTCAAAGCATAAATGTGTTTTTATTTAGAGAATAACTGAAAACAAAGCAGCCCTTTAAGGATTTTACTACAGTTACAAAGACAAGAGTAGTTTTGACAATAAAGGATAAATTGGCCCATTAGCTACTTGTGTCTTTAAGCTGTGTAGTCATGTGATTTTCATTTTTGTGTGTGACTGAAATAGTACAAGGTGACCTGGTATCATAGTTTTCTACCTCTTCTTAATGATATTTTAGTGGCTGTTAACATTTATTTATTCTGTTTATACCTCAGCTATTTTTCATATTGAAGTGTTTGACCAAATTCAACACATATCTGTGACCCATATATATTAATACATATATTATTTATTTGTGCCAAATTTTACAAACTCTGGTTTTTAGTCTAGGAACTGAATTCCTCTTCCTACTGTAATCTTTCTACCTGCTTTTTTTCCCTGTTGATTTTGTGTTTGTTTGTTTGTTTGTTTGTTTTTAGGATGCAGAGCATTATATAGTTTGACTTTTAACCCCATCGTGACTTTGGCTTCACGACAAACCTTTCACTTATACTTGAAAATGTTTCCTTCTCATTCTGATGATATTCAGTTGCTCTCCCCAATTCTTACTCACTTTTCTTAACATCAGCCTACCTCACCCACGGCCCAGCAAGGAATCTTATCAGAGAAAGAATACCTTGGAGACAAATTTTAAATTTATTACTCTCTACCTCTAAACTCACTGAGTTCTTTATAAAGCACCGTCTCCGTGTAGTGTATGGAGAACTGGTGTGGAGCTGCTTGTGTTATGAATGCTAATCATGTTCCCCGAAAAAACTGTTTATAGGAGAGTGTCTGCATGTAGCTTCTGGGAACCTGCCCCCCAGTTGGTTCTGATTGGTAAATCAAGATGTCACCAGCCAATAGCTGGGGAGCAGTCAATAGCTGGGGAGTACAGACAGGCAGGGTTTGAGGATTCCTGGGCTTGGGACTGGGAGGAGAACTAGAGAGGTAATCCACCGTTCCAGGAATGTGTAGAGGAAAGGAGAGACGCCATGCCTGAGAAGAGTGCAGGACAGAGAGGCATGGCTGCCATGTGAGGGAACCAGGGGTGTGGTCCAGAGGGCACACATCTGGGTCCAGGGCAGCCAAGATAGCACGTAGAGTTAGTAAGTAATAACTCAGTATTAACCTCATGGAGGTTAAGCAGTGGTCCAGCTATTGTGTTGTTTAAGGCACATTAAAATATGAAGGCTGTGTGTGTGTAACTTTCATTAAGGAACATAGACCATTGAGGCAGGTAGCAAACCTGCTGCAGGATTAATTCATGCCTAATTCTATACGGTTAGACCCATCATTTGAAGTAATCTCTTTTCTTTCTTTTTTTTTTTTTTCCTCCAATATCTCTGAAGTTACCAGGAACTGATGCTCTCAAAGTTCATCTTTTTTTTTTCTAACTCCTAAAGGTGCATTTCTCCTGAATTTTCAAAGTCAGTGATGTCACATCAGACTCAAGCTGGAAGCCTTTGTATCTTCATGGCTCTCACCTTTACCCTCTGGCCATGTTTCTCTCTGCAAAGTAACTTGTTTACTAGCTGACTTCTAGTAAACGCTTTGGAAATGGGTCTTCGGTTCTTGGTTTCTACAGCCATGATCTTTTTCCCCCTAGGTTGTTTATTATTATTCCTCTGACCCTCAGCAACTCAATCTTTTCCTGGATTTTTCTTCCAACAGTGTTCTGAGTCCAGGTTACTTTATAGATGGCATATAGGCTCAGAAAAAGATGTAAGCGAAGATGCATGGAGGGAAGTAGGGGTGGAGAATGTGCTTCTCAATTATTGTCTACTTGATAGGACCTAGAATCACCTAAGAGACAAGACTCTAGACACTTATTATTATTATTATTTTATTATTATTATTTATAGAATTGGTTGAGGCAGGAAACCCACCACAAACATGGGGAGCATCATACTACGGGATGAAGAGAAAGGATGCTGGGAATCAGCATCCATTACCTCTGTTTCCTGACTGCTCTGCAATATCACCAGTCAGCTACCTCGAGGTTTTGTCATGCCTTCCCCTCCATGATGGAGTAAACCTTCAAACTGTGAGCTAAAAGTAAACCCTTCCTTAAATTGCACTTGTTAGCAGGGGATTTTTTGTCATGGAAACCAGAAATGTAACTAATAGGGTCCTTCCTTCATTTAAATTCTGTTGGCTCCTTGGCTATAGAAATAAGTGCAAATGTTTAAGCACTTCAAATGGAGTTTCAAATTCTGCAGTTGGCTGTGCACTGTAGCATTATCACCCAACTTGTTCTTGTTAAGAAAACGGTCTTAGGTAGGGTTACTTATGATGTGGCAAAACTCCATGGACAAAAGAAACTTAGGGAGGAAATGAAATATTTGTCATACAAGCTTTCCAAAGATTGCTGTCTCTCAACAGAAAGGCCAAGGATCTGATAGCTGTTCAGTTCTTGAGGCTGGATGTCAATCCTGGTTTTTAGTATATACGAGAGTCCTGAAGAAGTAGCTTCTAATAACAGAGAAGGCATGCCTCAGCCACAACCTAGATGAACTTGCAACTGAGTGTCAGGCAAAGTGGACAAAAGACAACAAGCTTCCCTCTACTGGCTGCCTCCAAAATGTGTGGCCAAGATTCATAATGAGTCTTCTGACTTTGAATGATACCGATTTGAGATGAGTCTTCCTACATCACAGGATATGGGTTTATGGTTGGTCTTCCCATCTCAAAAGATCCAATCAAGGAAATTCCCTCACAGGTATGACCAGCGACTTGGGTTTGAGTTGATTCCAGATATCTTCAAGTTGACAGCCATTACAAGTCCACCTCTTGTCAACTTAATGAACAATCATATGTCCTTATGTAATGCTTTATTTTCCAATTAAAACAATACCCGGGTCATAATTATACCTAACATGATAGAACAGTCACAATGTATTTCCTCCCCAGCTGTCTTTCTCATCAATTTTCTAATCATGTTCTTTCCAAGTCCTCGACCATGTACATAATCAGTTGGCTCCAGTCTATGAATTAGTGGATAATTATGCATCTGGCCATTTTTTAATTCCCACCAGAATGTGTGGACATGTGAACCACCCAAAGTTCTCTCCATTGCAAAGATTTCTCTTCACTGGTATCTTTCAGTGTTGCCCCAGAAAGGGATTAAAATAATGCAGATGTCCAGTTCTGCATACTGTATAGAACCATCAGTAAACTAGTTCCCTCTCTACTCTTCAGTAAGACAATCAGTGAATACAATGGAAGAGGTCATGTGTGGGTGCATACTTGGGAACAGAATGCATTTTAATGAGAGTACAAACTTGTAGGCATTTGAGCAACTTCATGTAACTTGCTTATGCTCTCAGGGCCTGTTAGTGCTCAATCAGATATATTCCACATCCATCTGATAATGAATTGCTGCTCTGCACTTCCTACTTTTTGTCCTGGTGGGTTATCTAATACCCAGCTCATGATGGAAAGCTGAGGTCAATGTTCAGTTTCCACTAATGTTCAATAGTGGGCCAAGAGCTGTCTTTCAAAGGAATAATAATTATTGGCAGATGATGGTAGTCTTGCTCCAAACTTCTAAGGGTCTCTTCTCTGATTCACCTTTAAGAATCTGTTAAAGGTCTGTACAGCATCACTATTGCTATTTTTAGTTGACGACCCAAGTACCATTGGGTTTGCTAGATTATACTGTCCAAGGGAGTAGTGTAGCCTGCACAGCAGCCTGGATATGTAGAAGAACCTTTTCTTGTTCCAGGGTCCAGTCAAAGCTAGTAGCTTTCTAAGTCACTTGGAATATGGACCAGATAACACCCATGTAAGGAATGTGCTTGCTCCAGTATCCAAATAGTTTCACTAAGAGTGTTGACTTGTTTTGTGTGTTAATCTGACACAATTTGGAGTTATCACAGAGAAAGGAACCTCCCTTGAGGAAATGCCTCCATGAGATCCAGCTGTAAGTCATTTTCTCAATTAGTGATCAAGGAGGGTTGACCCATTGTGGGTGGTGTTATCCCTGGGCTGGTAGTCTTGGGTCCTAAGCAAGCCAGGAGAAGCAAGCCAGTAAGTAACATCCCTCCATGGCCTCTGCATCAGCTCCTGCTTTCTGACCTGCCTGAGTTCCAGTCCCAACTTCCTTTGGTGATGAACAGCAATGTGGAAGTGTAAGCTGAATAAACCCTTTCCTCCCCAACTTGCTTCTTGGTCATGATGTTTTGTGCAGAGATAGAAACCCTGACTAAGATACTAAGTATTATGCTTCTATCTTGGTAGTGAGTTTGATGGGCAGTACAATAATTTATCTTTTGCCTCATAAGGAATAACTTTGCATGCTCCAGGGGCTTTCTAAATATTTTTGCAGAGGTAGAGGCCCTTGAATTTTGATTGGATTAATATGTTCATTATTAACAAGTTTAAAGTGGCTCTTATCTCCTGCTCACTTAGTCGAATCAGCATAATATCATCAACATTGTCAATCAGTGTGATCTCTCCTGGAAGAGACAGATGATCAATATCCCTCTGAACTAAGTTATAACACAGAGTGGGGAGTTAATGTATGCTTAAAGTAAAGTCATAAAGGTTTTGCCAGCTAAAACCAAAATTAATCTTTCTTCCATGTTCTTTTATATAAATTCACTAGAGGGTGTGGCTCAGATTTAAGGTGGGTCCTGTGACCTCAAAAACTCCAGATTTAAGGTCGGTCTTTCCACTTCAAATTATAAGAAAAAAACTCTTTACAGGTGTGTCCAGCTGCTTGGCTTTTAGTTGATCACAGATGTAGTTGAGTTGCATTTCATATTTGTGACTGGCTTGTTGACAAATTGTTTCCACTGTTTGATCTGTCAAGTTCACCTGACATTTTTTTTCATGAGCCATCATATCCTGCTCCCCTCTCACCACTCCTCACTGACTTAAGTGTTGGAAGCCTTTTATAATATCTTCAGGAAGTATTTTGAAATCCTTTAACATATATCATATTCTTAGAGTAAACTTAATTTTTCTATTGAAAATTACGGCTTGATAATTGTTTTTCATAGCATCTTGTTAATTCCTTTGCTTGATACCTATTAGGCTATCCTGCTATTAATTATTTTCACTTCTTTGTATTCTGAATCCCGATTAGACTATTGAGGCCTTGTGCACCTTATAGGCAAATGTGCCTCTTATCTATCTCTCCAGCCCTTTCTTGTACTTTTTATTTTGAAACCAAATCTCATTATGATATCCAGGGTGGCACTGAACTCATTAAGTGTCCTAGGCAAGCCTTGGATTCACAATACTCCTACCTCAGTACCTTGTCTGAGCAGTCTATACCACCACATCCATGGACTATGAGTTTCTTCATGAAGGTTTCTTACCTATCTTCACTAATTTTTGTTAAATACTTTAAAGAGTTTTTACTTTCACATATCAATTACACATAATAATGGGTTTATTATGATATTTTCATAGATGTTAGTAATATATATTGACCATGTTTACTTACAATTGCCCTTTTGTATCTTGTCTAACCCCTGCTAATCCATTTTTTTCTTTCCAATTATTTTTCCTTTGATGGCCGCTTTCTCTCTCTCTCTCTCTCTCTCTCTCTCTCTCTCTCTCTCTCTCTCTCTCTCTCTCTCTGTTTCTTTCTTTGTTTGTTTCCTTCTTTCTTTTTTCTTTCCTTCTTTCTTTCTTTTGTTCTTCCTTCCTTTCCTCCTCCTCCTCTTCTTCTTTCTATTATTACTATTATTTTTCATATCCTAATGAGTTCAACTTGAGTTAATTATAGAAACATGAGCACCTTTTCAAGGGCTATACCACTAGAGAAAATGTCTCTCTTTCCACAAGAACACATTGACTGCCTATACATCTCAAGCGATGAGTGAGACTTTATTAAATTATCTTCCCCTCTGTAGTGATGGATCCAATCTCAATAGATCCAGCTGCGGAGAGTTCAAATGTGTAAGAGGCATGGAATAATTAGAAGACAGTCCTCTATAACACACTATCCTTCTTCTAATTCTCACATTCTTTCTCCCCTTTCTGTTGTAATATGATGTCCAGTGTAAGGCTGTGTGTTGTTATGTGTGTGGTAAATGTTTAGATAAGATTGTAAGATAGAAATACCTTTTCATTTCTCTCTCTTCTTTACAAAAGAGGAATCGGTTTCCTATTTTCTCCTAGCATCTATTTCTATCACAAAAGATGCATTCATACATGTTTATTCAAGGACAAGAGATGGCTTCTTATTGATGAGACTTGGTCTACTCTACTTTATTCACACATCTTTAGCCTCTTCCCGAGGTCAATATCCTGATTTTTATTTCATTGAGATATCATTAACTTACATAGTCAGCTTTTTACTAGATTTGAATTGTGTGTCCCTATTTTTTTTTTTTTTTGAGGCAACTCTGACATAATAAATTCTTTGAGCACTTAATTTTGAAAATGACGCATGACAAAAAAAGTGTTTTTCATGGAAGAATTTAAACCATTAGTGATGGAGAAAAGCAAATTTCTCTGACTCATATATTATATGCTTTGATTTTTTTTTCTTAACTTGTGGATTTCTAAGCTTAGGCAGCAAACCCATGGGCTGATTGATGTTCAAGCCATGTCACATGGACCTGCTTCATAGGAAAATGATGACCTTTGCCTTACCTTTTTATTGCTGTGAAATGATACCATGACCAAAACAATTTATAAAAGAAAACATTTATTTGGGGCTTATAATTCTAGAAAGTTAGATTCTACAGCTATCATTGAAGGGGCCATGGCAGCAGGCAAACAGGCATAGTTCTGGAGTAGTAGCTGAGACCAGGCATCTTTATGTTTTCATTTTAATCCCAGGTGTAGATTATGGGGCTGCTTCAGATTGTTCATGGTAGCTGACTATGGTTTGCCTTGTTCTCTAGCAGGAGTGTGGTTTTGTCAGCTGCAGATAATTTCTGTCATGGTATGACATTTAGAATTCTGGGAACTTTTCAGAGGGTATATAAATGCTAGGACCCTGATAGATAGTGCGTTGTTGGTTGCTTACTTGTTGGTTGCTATTGATCACAGCTTGTTAAGTAGTCCTTTACAAAGAAGAAACAAGAAGAATAAATTAGAAAACAAGAGAGTGAAGATAAAACTTGCCCCAAGGACCTTGAAGCAGGAAGTAGTCTAATGATAACATTGCGCCCTTTCCCATCTACGTTTTCTCTCTCCCATCTAGTGTTAGGAGTTGAAAGGGTGGAAGAAAAAAAGGTGGAGAAGGGTAGAAGAAAGAAAAACCCTAAAAGTAGCCAAAGTCCAGCTACAAGTGGTACCCAGATGTGAAACTAGGCAGAATGGGAAATTTGATTTCAAATGCCATAGAGGAAACAGCAGAAAAAGAAGGAATGGATATTTCTTTACAAGATGCTTGCAAAAAAAAAAAAAAAAAAAAACCAAATCAACCAACCAAACAAAAAAAAACAAACAAAACAAAATAAAACAAAACAAACAACAAACAAACAAACAAACAAAAAACAGCTGCTACAGCTGGGATATCCTCTGCTTGGATCTCAGAGAAAATTTTTGGTTCTTTCTTTTTCTTCCTGTATTCTAAGGAGTGGAGAAGGGTAGAAGAAAGAAGAACCCACAAAATAGAAAAGGTCAGATATACCTCTTTCTTCCTCTTTCCTGTTCTTCCTCTCCTCTTGCTTCCTTTCCTCCTCCTCATTCTTCTACATCCTTCTAGCTTCCATTTTAAAACCATGGAATTACATCTGTATATTAGGATGTGTGACTCCCCCTGCCTTAGTGAATTGTGGGTTAATCTCCATCCACCAAAGGGAACAGAGACTACAGATGGGGCTGGAGGGGCTGAATACCCCATGTGTGCATGAGGCTTATATAATTTCAAGGGAGGGGGGAGTAGAAACATCCAACATGGGCAAAGACTATTGATTAAAGTTTTAGGGTGCTGAAATGCCTCATTAGTAAGGGGAAGCACTTCGGGAATCTAGCTGAATGGGTTCTTATCAGGAGAGAGGAGATTAAACCTGTAATCTTAAGCAAGGTATGTGACAGGTAGAGGTGGGAGTGGGGGGCAGTTGAACTCCCAAGACAAGGTCAGAGAAGGAGAAGCTCGCCAAAGAAGGGAGGCCTCCTTTTGGAGTTGAGCCCAGCAGGCTATCTGGACAATGGTAGACTTCAACCTTAATCATCAGCGTTTTCCCACAAGAATCTACTTATTTGTCTTTTAGAAAGTTAACTATATTTAATTCATAGAATTATTATGTAATACTTCACTTTGGGGGGGGGGCTTCTGAAGATAATAAAAGAATCATCCACCAGCGCTGATGTCCTACAAGTGATCCTAGAAACAAGTTAGAAAAACCAGTCCCAACATAAAAATGCCTTTATCCATTTGCTTCCCCGATTATAATTAGGTAGACTCTGGAATTAGAAGACAAAGACAAGAAATTGAATGTAAAGTAACAAGAATAACTTCTCAATTTGGAAATGAAAATAGATTCTATTTTTTTTATTTTTAGTTTTGTGTCTCTCAGGAGAAAGTATCAGTAGCTTTTAGCTGGGATAAATTAGTGTGATCAGATTTACTGGTCTTATAGGTGCTCATTTTACACAATATGTAATTAGCAGATGAGTGCTATATTACAATTTTATTTCTAGTGACAGAACTACAGAAACTAAGGTAAAGGTATACTGAACCAATTTTTAATCCTACAAACTGTGGTACCAGCCTTCTAGGAATGATGCGCTCCTTTGTGCAATAGTGGCACTACTCTTTGAAGGGCTACCAGCTCCTCTGTGACTTGGGGTCCTATCCAAAGGAAGAAATCCTTGTCTGCTAGGGTAAACCTGATCAAAAACTCTTGCAAGGAGAGGCCATGCATCTTTGGGAGGAACTGTATACAGTTCTTTAACCAAACTGACAAAGTGATAAACTGCTGTTTAAATACTTATGTTTATACCAAATGGCCAACAATATTATAAGCTGTAGCAAGAGAAGTCTGTCTTTCTAATGAAATAGTGAATGTAGGGACTCATGGTCCTGAGAGTCTGTGAATATGTATTCAGCCCTAAATTCCAGATCCTCTAAGGTTCAGAGCAAATTGTAAAGAAAGAACAAAAAGAATATAAAAATCAGGACTTAGGAATAAGAGCTGACAAGTGTCATATTCTGGATTAGATAGCCCTCACCACCACAGATTCACAACAGCTGCTGATGCCTGTGCTGGGTCTGTATAAGAACAGTCCCATCAATAGTCAGGCATTGGTGGAGGAGGGACTTCGGGGACTCTATGTTTTCCTTCTTAACTGTTTGGTAATGATAGATTCATGGATAGAAGGGGTCACTGTCTTCAGTTGTATACTCAACAGACTGCACTAGACTGTTCCAATCTAATTGTCACAAAAATGGTCCTTGTTAGACTAAGAGAATTACAAAAACAGTCCCAAAATCATAGATCTGAGAAAGGGACTCTAAGGGATAGAAAGGAAGAAGGATTCATAGGAATGGAATGAAGATGAGAAAGGGTATGACTTATAGAGTAATCTGAACACATTATCAGTAATATGAATACATTCATATATATATATGTATATATATATATACATATATATATTCATATATATGAATAAATTCATATATATTACTCTTAACCTGCTTCTCCAGAGGACTAGAATTCACCCACATCAGTTGACACACAATTGCCTACAACTTTGGCTCCATGGGATCCAATTCCCTCCTCTATTCTTTACTAGTACCCGCCCACCCCACCCCACCCCACCCCACCCCAAACATGGCACACATTCACACAAACACATAGACATGAATAAAATAGAAAAATAAATTGTCTTTAAGAACAAAACTAATTAATAAAAAGGTAGGGCATGTAAAGCATGACATTTTCTTTTCTTATTTTGGACTTCCGCTCTACCCTCTGCATTCTGCAATGTTTCTTAAGAGGGAGGAGTGCAGCTCTTATGTTTAAAACTCCAAGGGGTATGAAGCAGATGTAAAATTTAAAATTTGTCACAGCTGAAAATGTTGGGACTAGTAAATGAAAGTGAAGCATGAAAGTAATTGAAGCATGGGATAGAGGTTGAATGAGGCCACTTTGGAAGAAGAGAGGACATTAAGATGGATGTCCAAAGAACAAAAGCAAAAATGGTTACTGAAAGATTGACTAGAAGCCCTGGAGAAGACTTTAATGGTTTTAATTAAAACAGGACTTCTCATTTGTTTTAGAAATGATGCTTGACTATTGCTTCCTTTTCTTCAAATGCTTCTTGAACTAGTAATATTTTCGATTCAATTTTGTTCATTTATATACTTTTTATTAATCATTTTATTACTTTATATTTTAAATGGTACCCCCTTCCCGGTTACCCTTCCACAAGCACCCCCATCTCCCCTCTCCCCTCCCCTTTGCCTCTATGATTGTGCTCCTCCACCCACTCACCTATTCCTGCCTCACCCCTTTAGCATCCCCATATGCCGGGGCATGAAACCTCTATGGGACCAAGGGCTTCCCCTCCCACTGATGTCAGAGAAGGTCATCCTCTGCTACACATGTGTGTAGAGCCATGGATCCCTCCATGTATACTTTTTGGTTGGTAGTCTCTGGGAGCTCCAGGTGATCCAGTTAGTTGATATTGTTCTTCCTATGGGGTTGCGATCCCCTTCAGCTACTTAACTGAACTCCTTCTCCTAACTCTTCCATTGGGGTCTCCAGGCTCAGTCCAATGGTTAACTGTATCTGTATCTGTATTGATCAGGTGCTGGTAGAACCTCTCAGGGAATAGCCATACCAGGCTTGTATTAGTCAGGGTTCTCTAGAATCACAGAACTTACGGATATGCTCTATATAGTAAAGGAATTTATTGATGACTTACAGTCTGCAGTCCAAATCCCAACAATGGTTCAGTAGTAGCTGTGAATGGAAGTCCAAGGATCTAGCAGTTGCTGAGTCCCCCACGGCAAGAAGGTGAAAGAGCGAGAGCTAGACTCCCTTCTTCCAATGTCCTTATATGGTCNCCAGCAGAAGGTGTAGCCCAGATTAAAGGTGTGTGCCACCACACCTTTAATCCCAGATGACCTTGACTCAGAGATCTCCCTGTAGTCACTATGCCTCAAGATCTCCATACCAAGATCCAGATCAGCTCCAGCAGAAGGTGTAGCCCAGGTTAAAGGTGTGTGCTACCACACCTTTAATCCCCTGAACTCGGAGATCTCTCTGTCTTAATATTCTGGAATCCATAGCAACTGTGCCCCAAGATCTAGATCAGAAACTTCTATCTCCCAGCTTCCAGATTAGGTCACTGGTGAGCCTTGGTCACTGGTGAGCCTTCCAATTCTGGATTGTAGTTCATTCCAAATATAGTCAAGTTGACAACCAGGAATAGCCACTACAAGGCTCCTATCATCAAGTGCTTCTTGGTATCATCAATAGTGTTGGGGTTTGGTGTCTGCAGATGGGATGGATTGGTCTCTGGATGGCTTTTTCTTCAGTCTTTGTTCCATTTTTTGCCCCTATCTTTCCTTTGGACAGGAACATTTCTAGGTTAACAATTTTGAGATGGGTGTGTGGCCCCATCCCTCATCCGGAGGACGTGCCTATCTACTGGAGGTAATCTCTACAGATTCTCTCTCCCCTTTCTTTCATATTTGACTAAAGTCATCCCCATTGGGTCCTGTGAGCCCCTCCCTTCCCTGGTGTCCGAGACTTTCTAGTGGTTATCCCCAGTTCCTCATCCCCCACTGCTATATATTTTATTCAATTTTCTGACCCTCTGTCCTCTCCTGTCCCTTCCAATACCTGATCCTGACCCCATCTTTTCCCTCCCCCTCCTTTCTTCCTCCCATGTCCCTTCCTCCCTCTACTGTGTAGGACTGAAGCATCCACACTTTGTTCTTTCTTCTTAAGCTCCACATGGTTTGTGGGTTGTATCATGGGTATTCTGAGCTTTAGCGCTAATATTCATTTACTTATGAGTACATACCATGTGTGTTCTTTTGTGTCTGGGTTACTGTACTCAGGAGATATTTTCTAATTCCATCTATTTGCCTGTGAATTTCATGAAGTCATTGTTTTTAATCTCTGAGTAGTATTCCATTGTATAAATGTAACACATTTTCTGTATCTATTCTTCTGTTGAGGAACATCTGGGTTGTTTACAGCTTCTGGCTATTATAAATAAGGCTGCTATGAACATAATGGAGAATGTGTCCTTGTTATATGTTGGAGCATCTTTGGGGCTTATGCTCAGTAGTGTTATAGCTGGGTCTTCAGGTAGAACTATTTCCAATTTTTTGAGGAACTGCCAGATTGATTTCCAAAGTGGTTTTACCAGCCTGCAGTCCCACTAGCAGCACTGGAAGAGTGTTCCTCTTAACAAGAACTGTTTTTATTATTTTATTTTATTTTATTTATTTATTTTAGATTCAATATGTGAGTTGTTGGCATAGATAGAAACAGTAAGGCAGATAACAAGTATCATTGGCATGTCCTTGCAGAAGTGCAGAGCATATCTAGAGGATCTGGAGGCAGGATAACATTGTTCCTATTATAGGAAGTAAAATCTATTCATTACTCAAATGATGTTTACCATGTAAGGCTCCGATGGAGACTACACTTCATTGTGGGATCTCAAGGTTTCATGCACTCCCACTTTTTCTTGACTTCCATAAGCACAGTAGGTGATTTGAATAGGAATAGCTCCCATAGGCTCATATATGTGAATGCTTGGCCTTTAGGGAGTGGTGCTACTTGAGAGGGATCAGGAGGTGTGGTCTTATTGGAATAGGTGTGGCCTTCTTGGGAGAAGTAAGTCGCTGTAGTTGCGCTTTGGGGTTTCAGAAGTTGAACGCAGACCCAGTGTCATTCTTTTCGTGATGTCTTTGAAGCCAGGTGTGAAACTCTCCAGGTACTTTCCCAGCATGAGAGCCTTGCATGCCACCATGCTCCTTGCCATGGCAGTAGACTAAACATCTGAAACTGTAAGCAAGCTGCGGTTAAGTGTTTTTCTTTAGAAGTGTTGTGATTGTCGTGGTGTATCTTCTCAGTATTAGAACACTGACTAAGGCATTAAGAATCCAATATACTATTTAAGAGATGTGTTTGTGACTGGGCTGGTAGCTAAGACCTTCATGTCAGCTAAATCACTGCAATGAATCTTCCTTAGACCACTCTTGTGGATTTGCCAATTATCCTACTAGGATTATCATAGTAAGACCGGAGCAGTAATTATTGGCAGATGTATCAAATGCCTTTTTGACCTGAAGGAAAATGAGTAAAGTTTTTTCTTCTGACTATTATTAAGGAAATGATGCTAATAGAATTGTTAAAATTAAACCCTTTGTTCCTAAAATTAATTCTCCTCCACAATACTGTACTGTTCTTGGGATAGGCAGGTGAACTGTGTTTGCTAATGTGCTACAGGTTTGGAGTGATACTGAATTTGACCTGTAGTTGTTTCGTTGTTGTTGTTATGAAGACTTAATTTCTTTTTCCTTTTTCTATTATCTGGAATACTTTAAGTAATAATATAACCTCTGTCTTCCTCAAGGCTTCAACAGAATTCTCTAATAATGAATTGAAATATTTGCATTTTTGCTACTTTTAAATTTTCTTAATGGATTCTAAGCATATCCCTTTAATTTAGCAAATACTTTTATTAAGGACATAATTGTGCTCTTTGTAATGTAAAATACAGAGTTGGAAGCAATTCTGACTTCCAGAAAGAAGACATTAAAAAACCGTATCTTCCAAGATTAAATAAAATGTATCCTTCTAATTTGAAAAACAAAATCTAAAATTAGAATTCAATCTGTTAATGACTCTGAAGATTTCTGTTTACCTGGCTTATGACTATTTATTTCTTAGCAGAGCTGATACTATGATCTTAATTAAAAGAGCCTAAGATCATTTAAATTATCATTTGATATAAGAATGTAATAACAGTATTTCCTTCTTGTCTATCTTGCCTGCTCCTTGCTCCTTCTCAAATGCATGGTCTATTTTACTGTGTTCCATATATACCTATTATTACTTGTATTATATGAATTCAGGACTGATCACTTAGAATTAGATAACCAGTTAAGGTTCTCATGCTTGGGCATAACTATTTCTTCCAGTTTCAGGAGCTCTTAGGTACCAGGAGTTTATTACCGAGGGATGGGCCCAATGAGATTTTTCTTTCAACAATAACATGTCTGTTGACATTCCACTTGCTCAGGTCTTGCTTAGGCAGGCATATTATTGAGGTATCATGACTGATTCTTCCTTGTCATTTCTAAGAGAAACAATCTCATAACCGACTTCCGGGACTCTGGCTCTTACAGTTTTTTTTCATTCCTCTGCTATGATGTTCTCTAAGCCTCAGATGCAATGGTTGTATGACAAATGTATCAACTGGGACTCGAAACCCCTTAGTCAGTTGTTTTCTGCATTTTGACTAGTTATCATTTTCTATCATGGTCTCCGTTTTTTGCAAAGTGAAATTTCTTTGATGGTGGTGGGTGGTTTTCTTTTTTAAAAGGTTTATTTATTATGTGTACAATGTTCTGCCTGCATGTATGCCTGAACAACAAAAGAGGATACCAGACCTCATTATACATGGTTATGAGCCACTATGGACTTTCTGGGAATTGAACTCAGGACCCCTAGAGGAACAGCTAGTGCTCTTAACTGCTGAGCCATCTCCCCAGCCCAGTGGTGAGTGGTTTAATAAGGTAGTGGAAGAAATTTACCTCTAAGATCCATGACATCACTAGCTATGGAAATTTAGTTAAGTTTGGAGTCAAGCACAATTTTCCTTCTATTGAACAGGCCTTGAGTCCAATTATACAGCTCTAAGTTATCACCAATATATGAGGGTCACTATTTCATCCTTAGGGACATATTGCAATGCTGGTCATTGTTGTGGATCATAGATGTCATAAAGGGAGTAGCACTATTAGTTGCCTTCCTCTCTTGGAATCTTGCATACCATCATCTGGTATTATGTAAGCAAGTACTCAGGATGGCATTTTTTCCAGGTTATATACAGCTCCAATCCCCTGAGTCCTGTGTCCAAAGTGCATTGTGTCTTCAGCAACAGGAATTTACTTTCAATCTCTGGGATTCAACCAAGGGAAACATAAATAGTCTATATTGTTTGGGGAGTCTCTTAGACTTCCATGAACAACAACTCAAAAGGGAGTTTCTCACACCTAATCTTAGGTGTTTTGTGCAATATTCTTTGGATCCTAGGTTAAAGGGGGCGTTGTTAGTCCAAGTAGCACAATGTCATTCATTTAAACTGTATATGGATATGGATATGCATACACTTACATATGTTGTATGTAGACTTAGGTAAATTTAAAAAATGATTCCTTAGGACTTTTAAACACTTCTGAAGTTATTTTCCCCTCCTTCTCTCTTCTCTTAGATTGACGTGACATCCCTCCCCCTAACTAGAGTCCTTGACCCATTTTCCCATTTATTTTCACCACCATATCATATTTTGATAACAATTTCCAAATGTTAGGAAGGAAGAAGAATTGAAGAATGTGGTATTTCATTATTTTCCATGATACAAAGGAGTCCTAAATCAAGACTTTCTACAGTTTTTATTGCTGTTTTCTTTGTCACTACATTTTGGAGTTAGCTTTGAAATAAGAAAAATCATGGTAATTAATACAGCAAGGACTGATTACCATAGAAATAAAAAAATGGTGTTTATTTCTCTGGCTTCTTCATAAAAAGTAGGAAAGTTCTTGTGAAACTTACTTCATGCTTCCTGTGAGGGCTTGTGTGAGATATAAGAAAATATTTATTATCAAGCTTTCTTTTCCCACAATTTGGCAAGTTTAACATCAGTATTTAGAAAATATAAACTATAATGTCTTAAAGTATTAAAATAACCCCATAAGGATCTAGAACAATTTAGTCAGCTAAAACCAGAGGAGAAAAAAAATGGGAAAGAAGACTTCTGAATAAACCAAGTATGTTTTCTCTGTCTTCTCATTTTCATAGGTTGGTAAGGCTCAAGTCAGTGGGAAAGGGTCATATGTATCTGAATTTTCATACTTATGCTGTTTAGCTAAGTAGATGTTTAATAATTGCTTATGGAGTAAATATGCCTTAGACATATTTACAAAACCTTTGGTCACTTGCATGACTAGGTATTAGGGGAGAACAAGAGTTTTTAACGTGACTGCAGCACTTGAGTAGCAAGCAATACACAAGTAAAATTCCTTTACATGGGTCAAGGGGATGGCTCAATGAGAACTGATTGCTCTTAAGGAGGAATGAGTTCAGTTTCTAGCACCACATGACAACTCAAAATTGCCTGTAACCCAAGGGGCAATTCCTTTTTCTGGCCTCTGTGTGTTCCTGCATACATGTAGTGGAATAAACTCATGTAGGCAAACACACACACACACACACACACACACACACACACACATTGTGGATAGCCCTGGAGTTGCTTGTATTTTGATGCTAATTCCGCTCTCCTGGGAAGGGTTGCAAAACAAGGAATGAGTCTCATACTCAGGTGACTTCTTGTGAACCATCTCCTAATGAATAAATGAGCCAATCACTGGGTGAGTAGGCAGGACTTCTAGATTAGACAGAGGAAGAGAGGAAGCAGGAGAGAGTTAGGCCTTTTGGACAGGGATAGCTCGAGGACAAGATGTAATTACCAGTGTCTCCTGTTTCAGTGGCAGATCTGTCAGAATTTGCCACAGGGGGATTTTGATTTAATAAGTCTTGCAAGATTATGATTCTAGTTGTTGCGCTCAGCAATTGAGTTACCATTGTTTTTGAATGAAGTTTGTGTTGCATTTTCCTTCACTAGGTGGCTCGTCTGTGTGCCAGAGAGACAGTACATGGGCAAAGCTTGGGTTTGCCTGATGTGTACCACAAAGATTGTAGCGGTTTTGAAGTATGGGGCTGGTGTGGTAGTGATGTGCCAGGAGGAAATTGGTGAGCTGGGTGGAGAGATTTTGGATCTCTGAGTCAGAGTCTCCACAAGATAGAAACTGGCCACGAGACTTCAGGGTCTGAAATCTCAGAGTGTAGCTCGGGAACTTGACATTCTTTTTTAATATTTCTGAAAACACACACACAATTGGTATTCATGTAAATTTGTTCCATTCATGCAAACCAATCTGATTTTATTCTACATCCACTTAATTATCTACATATTGAAATTGGTTTGGTGTTACTATTGATACCTTTGCTCATTTTAACCAATAAATGTCTTCCCTCCTTTATTTGAATATTTATGGGTTGCTTCTATTAAATACAATTATGAATGTTACTGGATTTATTTTAAATTTTAATATAATTTTTTTTCTCTTTAGTCTCAGGAGGTCTGGGTCACTGCACAGAGAAAACTAAGTCCAAGAACAACACATATACTCAGTCCTAAAATTATCATGAAAAGTAGTATCAAGAAATCCAGATCCTGAGCACAAGGACATGAGTGGGGGAAGTCTTCCAATTCCCATGGAACTCAGATGCACAGCCAGAAGGGTGGGAAGAAGACAAAGGCCATCAATATAATGCCCAAGGAACCAAAGCCCAAGACCCTGGAGTGTAGCTACAACTCCATCAACTTGCCTACATTATCCACATTTCCAAGGGTCTCATGCTCCATCTAATGAAAGTCAAGACCATGTGTTAAATTAAGGCCCAAGCCCAGGCTGAAGCTGTAACATCTCAGTTCAAGCTCCCAAGTGCTGCACAACTCTGTCCTAAAGGCCAGGTGAAAACAGGATCATGCAACCTATGGGGGCTGTCATCTGTCTGATTCTGATAGAAAGACCCTGACACAAACAAGCTTATCAGTCATCATATTGTGCTATTAACAACACTGGCAGTGTAACCAATCTGTTCACTGCCCCACACCAGTTTTTGTATTTTCTTATTCGCGACTCTCCATGTCAAGTAGATGCTATAAATGTGAACTTGCAGAGATTTCTCAGAAAACTTTTTATTCATCCCTAGAGTCCAGCTAGAAATAAGCTTGTTAGAAATAACCACAAGTTCTTGTTCCTGTCCTAAAATAGTTGGTGGAGCTTTATAATCTGTTTTTGTGCTTCTTTCCTTTACAGAGTAGAGATGTACCTAATATGTTCTATTCTTTGTGAAGTGTAAAAATTCTAAGAACTAGACAATTTCTTTCATGAATATGGTTTTCTTGGAAAAAAAATCAGTAACAAAATTACTAAAAGAAAAAATGAGTAAGGACCATCACAGGCAAAAATAGTGTATTAAAGATCAAGAAGAGCATGAAATTATATTTTATGATGAGAAGTAAAGTAGTCACAAATTCAATATTTGAAATATGAGATACTGTGTATCATATAGGGCTATACAGAGACAAAAATTTGTTATGTGCTTTGTGGGTTAGTATGAAGAACAAGGGACGTTTCTTTAAACAGTTAGTTGGCCTGTCAAAGAATATCACTTCTATGAAAATCCATCTGGCAGTAGCTCATGCCAAAAGATAAGAATTCTCTCAATTCTGTAAAGCTCCCACTTCTTAGAAATAATATATAGATACTACTACAAAGATAAATGGTTATGCCACTATAAATGCAATAAGATGTATAATAAATAAACAACTGTTTACCTCATGGTGCAAATGCCG
Source organism: Mus pahari (assembly GCF_900095145.1). Lineage (NCBI taxonomy): Eukaryota > Metazoa > Chordata > Mammalia > Rodentia > Muridae > Mus > Mus pahari. The sequence goes on along the minus strand of NC_034598.1, from coordinate 74,933,001 downwards.
ATGAGATCAAGAAAGTGCTTATGTAGGGATAGAGACATGATACAATGTCATTTTAAGTAATTATAACCAGTTTTAATACAGAAATTCTACTGGAGTGTGTGTGTGTGTGTGTGTGTGTGTGTGTGTGTGTGTGTGTGTGCCATAGTTTCAAAACATTTGTAGGGTTTGGCAGGCAAAGAAATTTCTCAAACACTAGAAGGATTTTAACCCTACAAACTCACACACACACACACAAAAGCAAATTTTATGAAGTTTACTTACATGGGTGTGTCCACTAGTAAACTTGGTGAAATCATGCATTCTTGAAAAAGTGAAAAATTAAAGTCAGTATTGCTTGTACATATTAGGACTTTTCGGAAGAATGAAATTGTGACCATTTCCTCTTGTCAGTGGAGAAACAAAAGTGGGTGCAATTGTATATGCTTTGTAATGACAACTGGCACTCAGGATGTGGAGTCCGGAAGATCAGAGTCAAAGTCATCCTCCGCTGTAAAGCATGTAGGGGGAGGAGTACATGAGATCCTCTCAAAAATGAAAAATAAAAGAAAACTTTGGAATTGTCATATACTGGGTATGTTTAAATATGCCTTATATTATAAATTACTGTTTCTAACAACTTTTAGTTGTAAAATGTTTGATCTCTGATTTTTGTTGAATACAAGTATGACAAACTCCCAAAGTCTGGATAACTGATCCAAGACTGATCAGGTCTTCTACTATTAGAATTGAATACATTGTCATTCTGACCAGGGAAACGGGCTAACTGCAGATCTTAACTTGATCCAAATTCAATCTTCCAGTCTCCTCCCTAGCTCTGCAACCATTTATGAGGCCTCCTTTCTGTCCCTGCCACCATCTCCAGTCCATCATAGAGATCTTCCCCTCCTAACTTACCTCTCTTTACAACTGAAGGAGATCAAAGGTATACAAATTGGAAAGGAAGAGGGTAGAGTAAGAGACCAGATCTTGGGTTCAGAGTTCATCTTAGAGAACCTGACCTAAGGTTGAACTCTCTAGCACCAGCTTCCAGGTTACTCCCCAACAAACCTGAGTCTAGCACCAGTCTTCAGGTTACTCCCCAACAAGCCTGCATCTAGCTACAATTTCCAGGTTTCTCCCTAACAAACATGCACCACCAGGTTACAAGCCTACCCCTGGCATTTCACTTCCTAACAACCACCCATCAGGTGGAAAGCAGAAGTTAAGATTTGGCTTAGCTCCTAGCACAAACCAACTATTTTAAAGGGCAACAAAATTCCATAATATCCCCCCCCCCAATCGAATGTGTGCCAGGCTAGAAATACCCTTGCTTGTTGTTTACCTCTAAAAATGCTTGCTTGAAATGGTTCAGAGCTTCACGTTTCCATTCCCCTGCATCAGAGTCAGCAGTGAGCCCAAGCTCAAAGTTGAATAAAAAGATCCTAGTGAGATCACATTGGAATCAGCTCCTTGGTGGTTCTTTTCTGCAGATGATATGATTGTTCACACAAGGAACCTAAAAATTCCACCAGGAAACTTCTATAACAGCTAAACACTTTCAGCAAAGCAGCAGGATACAAAATTAAATTATAATGATTGGTAGTTTTTCTGCATAAAAATGACCACCTTTGAGAAAGGAATCAAAGAAACATTCTGTCTTAGTCAGGGTTTCTATTATTGCACAAACATCATGAACAAGAAGCATGTTGGGGAGAAAAGGGTTTATTCAGCTTACACTTCCACATTGCTGTTCATCACCAAAGGAAGTCAGGACTGGAACTCAAGCAGGTCAGGAAGCAGGAGCTGATGTAGAAGCCATGGGGGGATGTTCTTTACTGGCTTGCCTCCTCTGGCTTGCACAGCCTGTTCTTGTAAGACCCCGATGAGGGAACTCCCTCGCATCCGGAACTCCCTTGGGTCCCCAGAAATTCGAAATACACCTTGCTGTAAATCACATGAGGTACTTTATTTACGAGGCCCCGGGTCGACTCATATCCCACGAAGGAGACAGAGAAAGTCGACCCAGTCCCTCAGAAGTAAGGGGTTCTTATAGGGTTGGGGGGGGGCGGGGAGAGTTGGTGCAGCCACAAGTGATTGGCTCATTTGAACATACAATGCAACAAGATAGTACGCGTGCGCCAGCCAGAGTGGCAGAATTCCAGAGGCCGGGGGCATAGTCTGGGGCACCTCTGGTCAGTGTGTGACCCTGAGTGAACGGGGGTGAGATGCCTCCTTGGCAGAGTTTATGAGCTAACCTTGACAGCCCCGGCTGGCTCCGGCACTCCTTTCCCTTATCTTCATGGTCTTGTTAGTCTTAGTGGCCGGGTGGGCTCCGTAAAGTCTGGACTTTGTCTTTTTACAGTGTTCGGCCTTGAGCCTTTGAATTTTCTTTTCAGTCTCAAACATAGGAAGATGGGTGCCTGGCTGGGGCAACTGAGATAATTGCCTAGCTAGCTGTCAGGTGGAGGAACAGAAGACCTTCAGCTGCCCTAAGAGAACAAAGGCTCTTTACTAGCCACTTTCCTAATGATCTGGGGAACAGGTTTTGGGGAAGTTTTGTTGGAGCTCTACATTCTCTTATAGAACCAAGACTACCAGCCCAGAGATGGCACCACCCACAAGAGGACCTCCCCCCATGATCACTAGTTGAGAAAATGCCTTAGAGCTGGATTTTGTGGAGGCATTTCCTCAACTGAAGCTCCATTCTCTGTGATAACTCCAGCCTGTGTCAAGTTGACACAAAACTAGCCAGTACACATACCCTTCACAATACCCTCAAATAACGTAAAATGTCTTGGAATGACAAGCAAGAAAAAAAATCTTAAAAGATAAAAACTTCTAGACATTGAAGAAATAAAGTGAAGAAGATAACATAAGATTGAAACTTCCCTCATGATTTGAATTAATGTGATATATTAAAAATAGACATCCTGTCAAAAGCAATTTACCGATTTAATGCATTCCCTATCAAACGTCCAGTAATTTTTCAGAGATCATGAAAGGACAATTATCAGCTTCATGTGGAAACACAAAATAACTTAAGAGAGCTAAAACAATCCTGATTAATAAAAGAACTGCTAGAAGTATCAACATCCCTGATTATAATTTTTACATGTGGTTATAGTACTAAAAACATCACAATTTTGGCATAAAACATGCATATTCAAAATGGAATTGAGTTGAATACCTAGCCATAAGTCCACCCACTTACCCATACCATATTTTGCTAGAAAAACTGTAAATACACACAGAATGTGAAAGATGGCATCTTCAACGAATAGTGGGTATGAAGCTAGGTGACTATATGTAAAAGAATTCCAATAGATACTCACTGATCACCCTACACAAAACTCAATTCCAAATTGATAGAAAACTAAACAAAACAAAAACAAAAAACAAAAAAACAAAAAAAAAAAACCCTAAAAATTCAACGTAAGACCAAATACAATGAATTTGACAACAAAAAAAAGTGGGGGATAGCCTTGAATTCATTGGCACAGAAAAAGACTTTCTGAACAGAATACCTACAGCACATCATAAAATGGAATGAATTCCTGACACTGCTCAGGTAGTCAAAAACCTGTAACTAGATAGGTCAGATACCTAGGGGAAACCAAATACTACTATTCTGCTAAAGGCACATAGCAATAAAATGACTCCTAAGGACACTCAGATCAGTGCCTGGCTCAGTCATCATCAGAGAAGCTTCTTCCTGCAGATCCACAGTCAGATAATATGCACGGAGCAAGAGATCTTGGACCACTTAGCCCTAAATGGGATGTTTCTGTCTTATCCCTCTCCTCAGGGCCCAGAGAACCATGTGGAAGAGGAGGTGAAATGATTGTAAGGACCAGCAAGGTGGAGAACACTCAGGAAACAGGCACTCTATACCCAGCAGGAGCATCACACATGCAAGCTAACAAAGACTGAAGCAACTTGCACAGAGCCCACACTGGTCTGCAATAGATGTCATCTCTAGCATCCTAGAGAAGTGGATAGAAGCCCCTATCCCTAACTCAGTAGCTATTCCAACTGATAAGCCCTTGCAAATGAAAAATTAGTGTTCTCCAATGGAGTCTCACTGGAGATACAAGACCCTCATAAGGGTATGTCCCATGCCCAGTAGGAAAATGCCAACACAATATGAAGTGTGTGTGTATGTTTGTGTGTGTGTGTGTGTGTGTGTGCGTGCGCGTGTGTGTGTTTGCTTCCACATGTGTATGTATGTGTCTTTGAGGGATTTCTGTGTCTGTGAAAGTGTGTGTCTGTGTCTATATATGTTTCCTGTGCCTTCTCTTTGTGCCACAGACTAACCTCTATTGGGTCTCTGATCTGTAGCAAATGGGTTTCTGGTTGCAGGTAAGCAATCGTCAGCAAGAATTGACAAACAGATGCAGATACAAGGAAGAGCTGAATCTGAATGTATTTTGTCCAAACGATCACCAGACTTTTAATACAGAAGAAAAACAAGAAAGCCAGGCAAACACATCCTCCAAGTTACATTGACACAAAACAAACAAAAAAAAAGAATGCATACATTAAAAGATGGTGGGAGGCAGGCCGTGTTTACAACTGAGAATAGGAACAACCCTAATTAAGATCAGCTAAACACAGGAGCCAGGTGAATGCTCTGATGCAATGCTAGTCTAGTGTTAAACCCACCACCAGGGGTTCTTTAGTAAATACCTGATTATGCTATTCCTCTGAGTCTAGTGAAAAAAACCTACACCAGGGGAATTCCCTTCTACTAACTTTTTCATGCGACAACCCACCTATTTCCTAGGCCATTGTGTATTCCTGTGTTTGGGTATGACTCAGTTATTGTCCTAAGTAATTACTATGCAGATTAGCCCTAAGCTTTTCTAGCTCTGTTCGAGTAAATTGTAATGCCTAATTAGTTTCACTGTCTCTATTAGAAGTGAATTTGAATGTTACTGAATAGGTAACATTCTTACTGAATTCCAAGCTCAGGGTGGGCTTCAAGGATTTTCTAGGAACCATCTGAACACTGGTGGAGGCTTAGCTATATGTCAAAATCAATCCTCAAAGGCACTTATAATAAAAAAATAGTGAAAAAGAGTTCTCGGATCCATACACCAGACAAACGTGGGGACAGGGTTTGAGTATACGTGCAAAGGGAATGCCAAGGTTCCAGGAGGCTGTTTCCATGAAACTCTTTGCCTTATGACTGCTTCCAGAATTTTAGGCCTGTAATGTGTGTCACTACTGGAGTGGATGTAGCATCTTTGGTTCCTTTTCTTCTGTTTGTTTGCTTTTGCCTTAAATCACTTTGATTACTTTTCTTTTACCTTATTTTATTTTTCTGTTTGTTTGTTGATCTATGAGTACAGCAGAATGCCCTTATTTGTCACTTTATTGCTAAGATCCTTTAGCAGAAAAGTAGTATTTGATCTTCCCCTAGGTCCCTGACCTATCTGGTCACAGGTACTTGGCTGCAAGGGCAGTGGCAGGGATGGGTTTCATCTCTTGGTGTGGGTCTTAAACCCAATCAGATGGGATGGGGGCTTTTGTCCAGTATACTTAGCACAGAAATGACATCTGGTGCAGACCAGCACAGGCTCTGTGCATACTACATTAGTCCTTGTGATTTTGCCTTTTCTTATTCTGTTTGTTATTTCAAGACAGGGCTTTCTGCATAGCCCTGACTATCCTGAAACTCGGTCTGTTAACTAGGCTGGCTTCAAAAATCTGAGATCCACTTGTCTCTGCCTCCATGTGCTGGGATTATGCCTGTCTGTTTTCTAAGGAGAGAGACAAAAATAGATGTGGATTTGGTATGGTAGAGAGGTAGCAAGGGTCTTGGAGGTTTTAGTGAAAGGGAAACTAATCAGAATATGTTGTATGCAAAAAAAAAAAGTTTTTTTCAATAAAAGAGAGAAAATGACTAGTATTTGCAAAAACATCCCTAGGAGTACCTGGTAGGAAATGTTTTCAACTGTCCCCTCGACACTTAGCACTGACAAACATTCATCACGGAGACCATCAGTAACACAGAAAGAGAATGAATTACAATTGAAATATTAAATCAAATTAAAGTCAGAGTGCTGAAAAAAAGTCAAAAGAAAACATGTGCAGTGGGAGCAGCACTGTTAATACAGCTGCTGCTGTGATCTTTATACAATCTCTAGTATCCATCCAGTGAAATAAGCAACTTAGTTTAAAATGGGGCACATAAACATGAAGTTGTTGTGGATGGTACTCCATAGGAAAGGATGCCCTGAAGATGATATCTCTACCGCTTGTGAACATAACATGACAAAACTCAGAAACAAGTTTGCAGGAGCAACCATGATGGGCATAAAGATACAGGCAGTGATTGTAACTGTGGGCCCTCAGCAGAGGTGAGGACAGAGGTTAGCATATCATTGTCATACCTGAATTTAATACAAGACATTTAGTGCCCAGAACCTGTGGAGAATGGATTTCTGTTGTGAAGCCACTTGCTTTGTATTAACTTGTTGCAGACCTTGGAAATTGAGCTCAAACTCAGAACAATTGCCGAGAGATCTGCTTTGCACCTACGTGTAGGAAGCAGAGAGGTTAAACTGGAAGTAGGGTGAAGTTCTCAAATCTCTCCCCTACTAATATATTTCAGTCAACAAGAGTTCACATCTTAAAGGTTTTATCCTAAGCAGTATCACCTGGGGACTGAGCATCCAAATAGCAAATCCATCTCTTATTTAAAACATATTTGTTAAGCCTTTACAGATTAGATTTTCTTCTTAAGGCAAAATACTCAAAGAGGCTGGTCCAGTGAGTCATACATAAGTGAATGCTGCTCTACCTGGAAATTCCTTGTGAAACTATTTGAACCAAGAGGATAAAGGCCAGACCCTCAACCTGCCTGTTCTGTGTTCACCCATCTCTCAAAATCGGGAAAGTACAGTCCTGTATAATTTGTTCACCTATATGCATGTGTGTCCTGGTAACAGAGGATCGGGGGAGGAAGAGGGAATATAGCTTTCTCTATTCCAGGCGGTACTACCCAGGGATGTTTCATTTTTGCAGCTCTGAGCCCTTATGATGGGAAGACAGGACTGTGTCTGATTTATCCAGCTGGCTTAAATCTATGTCTATTTATACTTAGCCTCTGTTTATTTCTTCACTGGACTCTATCCTTCTTGCCTTCCCCACCCCACCCCCTTGTCCCATTTTGAGACATAATTCCTGGAATTATTCCTCTCCTCAGCTTATTCCCATAAATTCTATCCAGACCACAAATAGCCTGTGACTGCTCAAGTGTTACTCATGGTGACTTCTCTCCCCCACGACTTCAGCTCCTGTGCTACCTCTATACCAATTCTACTTGACCCCTCCCCCTTTCAGGCTCTATGACCAGCAGAACACAGTGACCTAGCCTTCTGTTTCCAGCTATCACTGTTGGTTTTTATAACAAGGGATGGTATCCTTTGACTTTGCAGAGAATAAAGATAGGCCTATAAACTTAATTTCCTTTAAATTGCTTCTACCCGGAAGCCTCTGTTTTCCCAAAATTATTAATAATGTCTTTAAGCTATCAAAACAAGTATTTCCAAATAGTGGATTATTATATAATAAGCAGGAAATGATAACTCAACCATTTTAATTTTTAAACAGTTTATGTGCATTATGAGAGAGTACAAGGATATTTCAAAAGTATTGTGATTATTAGCTTTACCAGTTAGTTCCCAACAAAGGTAAAATAAGAGGCACCTGAAATATCACCTTTAATGTTACTAATTTATTGTCAATCCTTTTATGACCTAAAAATTCACAGAAAATGAGTGTGTGAGTGTTTTTTATGTATTAAGCACTCATCTGTTCATGTTGGAAAACTAGTGTCTTAGAAGTCACCTACATTTTAGGCTGAAAATGTAGCTCACATGCAAACTCATTGACTTTGACAATTCATGCAAAATTTCTCAGATTCGTGTTAATCTGCAGTAATAGAGAATTCAATATTGATCCTGTTTCAAGGGCTTTGGTAGGGCAAGACAGATGAGGGCACCTGCAAAGTGCTGCTCAGGGTAGATGCTCAGATTGTATTCCTTAGTTTCCTAATCTTTTCCAAAGTTAAGGTACTTCTCTAAAGGAAAAATATTAGAAAATTGAAGATACTGAATGCTGTCCAATTTCTGCTGCATTTTTTTTCTCCTCTGTTATTTCTATAGTGTAGCTCTTGGCAATCATGTGTCATAAGATCACTAAAAAGATCCCAGGAAATTCAGCAAATGTTAAATCATTCTTTAAAGGGAACATTTTAAGAATGGTTTAACTGGCCGGGTGTGGTGGCGCACGCCTTTAATCCCAGCACTAGGGAGGCAGAGGCAGGTGGATTTCTGAGTTCAAGGCCAGCCTGGTCTACAAAGTGAGTTCCAGGACAGCCAGGGCTATAGAGAGAAACCCTGCCTCAAAAAAAATAATAATAATAATAAAAAGAATGGTTTAACTGACCTATGGTAAAACAGTATCTTTGTGATTTTGAATGAAATAGGCAAATGAGCCCTGTGTGCAATGGCACACACCTTTGTTCCTAGCACCTGGGAGATAGAAACTGCCAGATATCTGTGTATTCAAAGCTAGCTTGGTCTACATAGTGAGTTATACGGCATCGAGATCTATATAGTAAGACTGTATCTCAAACAAGCAAACAAGCAAACAAAGAAGAGGAGGAAGAGGAGGAGGAGAAAGAGAAGGAGAGAAATAGGCTAATGATAAAGCAAAAACTCTTTTATCTAGGTTTTTTCATTGAAATATCATTTGTTTCATTTCCAGTGACTTTTACCTTACTTCCAACTAAAATATTCATGAAGGTGGTGAGATAAAATGCTGCAAAACAGCATTAAAAATTGAGGTCTATAGACCAGGTAAAGTCAGACATTGGCAAAATCGTTTGTTAAATATGAGTTATTGTGATTAATATTGGTAGTTAATAGAATATTAAACAACTGTCTGTTCAATTATGTCTTTCATTTTTGGACAACCAGATTAATGTCATTTCATTTTATTTTTGTCTGATGGCCATGCTTGTTTTATATTTACATAATCAGAGGACAAATTCCAGAAAGTCAACTAGAAATTTAGGAATGAATCATTAGTCTCTAATAAAGAGTACTTTCAGCAAGCAAAACACTATGGCAAGAGTTGGAAACTGGAAGAAATTCCAGTGAGAATATATACCAGGAATTTTATTAGTTTATATACCTTATTGTTTATAATAAATCATAAATTTATTGTTTATAATAAATCATAAATTCTTTTGTGGGATAAGTAGCAACTTACATGGCACATAGCCTGGATAGGCATAGGTAAACAATAAAATAGACAATTGATTCAGAAACTGCTTATGTCAAACTCTGTAGCAAAAGATTTGGAAGAGATACTTAGCCATTATATAATGAAGAAATAATTGAATTAGAGGCATTCTATGCAATTTGTCTGCTGGAAAAAAAAGTAAATCTGAAAAGATTTGGTTTCATTCAACAATAGCTAACTAAGACAAAGAAAGTCATTCAGCAATGCAAAGGGAAAATATCATCCCCCCAGACCCCCCAGAGCTCCCAGGGACTAAACCACCAATCAAGGTGTACACAGGGAGGGACCCATGGCTCCAGCAGCATATATAGCAGAGGATGGCCTTACTAGGCATCAATGGAAGAAGAGGCCCTTGGTCCTATGAAAGCTTGATGCCCCAGTGTAGGGGAGTGCCAGGGTGGGGAGGCAGGAGTGGAATGTATGTGTGTCGGAACACCTTCATAGAAACAGGGGGAGGGTGGATGGGATAGGGGGTTTCTGAGGGAGAAGGGGAACCAGAAAAGGGGATAACATTTGAAATGTAAATAAAGAAAATATCCAATAAAAAAAAAGTTAAGAGGAAATAGGTGTTGTTGAAAAGAACCTAGAAGACAATATATTTTAGGAGTTAAGAGATAAGTAGACATTTCTAATAAAATGCAAGAAATATTAGCAGGACTTGAAAACAAAGGAGTTAAAGAAAGCTTGAGTTTGTAAAAGAAGTCATTAAAAGCAATAAGAAATTAAAAGGGGAGTTCACAAAAGAAATGTGATGGCATATAGAGTTTAAAAGCAGAACCCATTGCTTCATATGCTAAACTTGGAGGGGAAAAAAAAAAGACAAACCACTGAGAGCCAATGAGACACTGATGGGCAACAAGAGCAAAACACTCTGTGGCAAAGTCTGAAGGAGAATCAAAGGCCAGCAAAGATATCACAGAAGATTAAATCAGTGATAGAACTTCCCAAGCTTTTGCAGAATACTCAAAGCATGATAAAAAAATAGTATGTCAACGATGGAGGACCTAGACCCTGAAGAATAGCCAACAAACATCCAAAACTATGAGATTTAGCTAAAGACAAAGTACTACACAGCAAAATCTATTAGATATTTTCTTGCTTTACAATTCAAATGCTATCCCAAAAGTCCCTTATACCATTCCCCTACCCTGCTCTCCAACCCACCCACTCCTGCTTCTTGGCCCTGGTATTCCCCTGTATTGGGGCATATAATCTTTGCAAAACCAAGGGCCTCTCCTCCCAATGAAGACCGATTAGGTCATCTTCTGCTACATATGCAGCTAGAGACATGAGCTCAGGGGGTACTGGTTAGTTCATATTACAGCAAAATCTAAATGAACAATATTGGAAAGTGTTAGTAAAAATTAATGACTCAATTAAAGAAATCAAATTCTGCTTGTTTTCATAGTTTATTACACTATAGAGAAAAAAATCAATTAAAAGAGACACAAACACATTTAGATAGAATAATTTTCAAGGTGCAGCTAAAAATCAAAGCTCCTTTTCTTTCAAAGCAAAAGCAATAACAATAAACAACCAAGCCATAGAGTATTGCTCTTATGATAAGACTTAAGATTAAAGTACATTCAGATTGCTTAAAACTAGTTAAGTATACAATAATAAAATCTTACAAAAATAATACTTCACATGTGATTGAATTAGGGCTGCACACAACATGCTTACTGGTTTTATTCCATCATTTAGAACAATAATTCTGTGAGGCAATGAATGTAGACTCATTTGGAGGAATTGAAATTAGGATATGTTGCATGATTCATGTTTCCACAGACCAAAAGTCACAGCATTGAAATGAAGCACAAATATTCTTTGATATTCAAACATGTGCTCTTTTATCTGCCCAGATCCTCTTCAACACTTAGATGAGATCCTTTGATCTAAAATATGGTATGAACCTCAGCTATTTTAAAAGAATAAAAGCAAAATAATCCATTATCCTAGGAGCAACCACTCTTTGCAAATTCACACTTTCTCTAGAAAATAAATACTAGTGTAAGATTGATCTTAGCTACAGGAAAGAATAAAAAAATTAATAAAAGTATATTTTAATGGGAAGAGATTGATGCAGATGAAAATGGTTATGATGAGCCATTAGACACAGTGAATCAGAGAAGGGAATGAGAATCCTAATTGTGAGGTAGCAGGTGATGAAGTAAACAGTCAAGGATAACTCAGATGTACTGAATTTAGGAATGATGTTTGTGCAGAAGAATGGGAGACAAATAGAAGAGAAGAGTTTTGTAAGATTATTTTGAGCATAAAGAGTTCTTCTAGTTGGTAGTATAACTTGTAGGCACTGAAATAAAGAAGAATGAATGGACTTATAACAAAGGTTTGATACAAACCTGAGGAGACAGGAGCTCTCCTCAAAGGAGTATGATGACTGTGAAGAGAAAGGACAGTGGGAAATGGAGTTCAGGACTTGAGAAACAGAAAATGATAATGCAAAGTCTCAGCGCAAAGACTGTGTTCAAAAAAAAAAAAAAAAGAAAGAAAAGATAAAAAAGAAAAAGCAATGATAAGGCTGATGACTGTGAAACACTGTCTGCAAAATAAGGAAAGGAATGCATCCATTCATGAGCTATTTGAGAGACTAAAAAGAAAGACTCTTAAGAAAAGTCATCTCCTGTGGGTGGAAGTACTAGGTAGGTGAAATCAGTGAAAGAGAGTGAAAGAAAGAACAGTTGAAAGGACAGATTTGATTTTGAAGAATTAAAGTCACACTGTCGTATTTATAGGTTGAAAAGAAGGATCTCTGTTAAGTGCAAGAGAGAGAGAGACCCCCAAGAACCAGACCATGCGAATAAGAGAATGATATTATGGAGGAGCACAGAGCTTGAAGCAAAGTTTTAGCTGAGATACAAAGGGGTGTAAAGAACTGTTTTACAAAAGGAGAATAGATACCAAATTTAGATCTCTTATCATTTTGTGAAGAGAAGTTGAGGTATTTATGGTACTTGTTTCCAATAGAATGTTGTAGATGAAGTCACATCTTTTAGTTGGATGACGTGGAGACGAACAGAGGGTATGAGTAAAGTTTCTAACTTTATATTTTATAACAAATGTATGTTATGATGCAAAATAAAATGAAAATTGGGGTCTGCTATTTATCATACAGGACGAGTGTCCATTCTCATTTTTACATGCAGCATCAGCTACAGGTGCCTTAAAGGTTGATGGTGGCACTTGAAAGAAGTGGGAAGAAAGAGACTTCAGCACAGTGGAACATCTGTGCCATGGGTTGCGGCCACAATAAACCTGTGGTTCCAGAGCTTTCATGGCGGTTGAATTTTGATCAGCTCTACTAATAGCTCAACTATAACAAGAACGAAGCCAGCTTGGGGAGGAGGCTAGGAATTTGCTAGTATATTGACAAGAGAACTATAAAGGACATTCCACGGATCTTCATTCAATACAGAAAGTAGAGACGTGGTTAAGAAGCTCCAGGACAGTGAATTTAATAGGCTAAATGATGGACCTGTAATTAAATACAAGGGCAAGTTCATTAGAAAGAAGAAAATAACATAGGAGAGCAATAGGGTAGCCTATTAACTAACATTTGATTAACAGGTTGAAGGCTCAAAATGCCAAACAGAATCTAAGATGTGCTATAGAATTTTTCTCTTGAGCAAAATGTACGAATATATTGTTAGTTTTGAATGAAAGGAATTATGAAATTACATTGTAGGCTGTGTTTTCTATTATGCATGTTAAAACATCCAGTTGGTTTTGAGAGACTCGGAGCCAGGTGCCCAATTTCTTAGTAATAGGTAAAACTGGGGACTGCTACACTAAATGTCAAAGGCTTCTGGAAATAAGAGAAGTCCGTTGGAAGTTCTACCTCTACTAGAAGTTAGGAGGACTAGATGCCAATGCATGGGAGATAGATGGTAAAGAGGTACAAAATAATCTTTTGAAAGGTTGACCAAAAAAAATATGTACAGAGGAATATTCAAGTGAATATATTAAAAATAATGTTAAAAGAAACTAAGTTTAACAAAAAGTTGGGCAGCTCTCTGTCACTATGGCAAAATACCTGAGATGATCAGCTTAAAAGATTGGATGATATCCTTTTCAAAATTTTGGTCTGTGACTGCTTAACTTCATTGCTTTGGGCCAGTGGCAAGGCAGAAAATTGTGGCAAGTTGCACAGATACTTTCAAGAATAAGCCTATGTAAGCTCCTGTTCAGGAAGGGAGTTCAAAGCAACACAGGTCTCTGAAAAATCTCACTATGTTTTTCCTATTGCTCAATGCAGATCTGTGAGTTTTCCTGTTGCTCTTGAAATGCATTCGTCATAAACTCAAGCATAGTGCATTTTATTTGCTCCTTAAGTGTCCATAAGGCAGCTTTCAACAATAGAGTTAGTTGACTTTTTTGTTCCTGAAGAAAGTACAGAATCATTGTTATACCCTTACAAAGTACATCTATACAAGATCCATGAAGTCACCATGTGTTCTCATTTGTATGACCCAAGAAAGTAAAAACCCAGCAATAGATCAATGAAATAAGTCACACACAGCTTATGATCAAATGAGATGCTATAAAATCAACAGCATATGCTTCATTGCAGAAAATATAAGAAATGTTAATATTAGTTGAGTTTTCTGAAATTATCTTTAAAAAAATATCTGGGTAGAGATTTTGAGTGCCAAGACTTTTTCCATTCCACTTAGTTAATAATACTTTAAGAATAATTTTAACGAAGTCAGTTGCTCAAATTCCACATTTTCTTCCTCTGAGGTAATTTAATGACACATTATTTCCCCCAGTACTGTGTTTTTGAAACAGACAAGAAACAGCAACAAATCCACACGTGTTAGTGTTCTAACAAATGAGATTAGCAGCTGAGCAAGGACACAAGAAGGGAGATTGTAGATGAACACAGCAAGTGTGGGAAGAGGAAGATAGATAGACACACAGAGGCACAGAGAGAAATACAGCTGTCTTGGAATAGAAGAGGGTTCCAGTTTCCATGAAAGTTGACTTTAAAAGAAAAATTATATTAACAGTGCGGTTAAAAATAAGTTTGAGAAAATGATAAAAGATAAAAGTAATTTACATGGTACTGGGACCTATATACTGAGTATATATATTTAAAAGTAGAACCATTATAATAGGGTTTTAGACTGCTTTACAATGTGTTTCTAAGGTATAGAACATTTTGGGATTAAAAAGATGGAAATGGAAACATGTAGGCAAATAACAGCACTGTGTAGAAATATGTGTTCTCAACATTAAACATTTACATACATAGTTGGAGGGCAGTGACATGAAAAAAAAAAAAGAAGTCTACTGAAAAGTTCTGTTTTAAAACATGTTTTTCATCAATAATCATTTAATTGACTGGCATATTAAGAGTATTCATATAAGGGTGGCAAATGTTCCATATTAACTGTTGACAAATAAAATATAAAAGAGAACAATTGGAAAAACAAAAGATTGCTGAAGGATGATTCAACTTTCTGAACAAATTCTGTTAACATATTGGCCTTTTGTCATCTTATATTTACTATTGAGACAATATAAAGATTGAAGTAGAATTTTCTCAGTTGGGTAAACAGAGTGTTTTTAACAAAATTAGCTGACTTCCATTAATTGAGTGATGCCATCAGGGGAATATCTATAAGAAAAAAAATACTAATTAAATAGTTTAAACATCAATTGCATCCTATAAATTGGGCAGCATTATATATGTAGTGAGCAAAAAAAAAAATAGGTGGAAGGGATTAGTTGAGTTTAGTTGTCTTTAATTTAGTAAGGCTGTGCTTTCAACTGAAGCACTTGAATTACACATTTAGCGAAAATCTACTTTGCATTTTGCAAGAGAGTCATAGTTACACTCTGCATTGCAAAACTCATGAAGACCAACCATCTGTTTGCAAGATTGTCTTAAGGAAGAAGAATAATTGAAGATCAAACAGACTAGAATGTCTCCATCAGGTTTTGTCATGAATAGTCAAGTGGTTACTAATATTTTGTACCAAGAAGTTCTTCTATAATTTGCCCTATTTCCAGAAGAAAACAAATGTTGTGTATGAAACATTCTCACTTATCTTTGACCCCATCCCTGGAATCTTAAGAAGAGCTTTTATTGATCAGTTTTATCTAAAATACTACTTTTTGTGCTCCTAAATAACTCAAATTATTACTTTTCCAACCTTATTCATATAGGCTTTTATCTCCTTGTCTTACAAGTCACTTATTTTTGTTGTTTTGTGTTTATTGAGTTGGAAGGCAATCAGTTAGTAAATAAATAATGCCCTCAGGCTTCTGCTAGCTTCTAGTGCCTAAGAATCCTGAAATAATCATATAGATCATACTCTTCCATAGGTTCATCAGAGTTACTTTGTTTCTAATATGTTTTGGGTTCTTTCTCCAGTAGTGCCACAGGTATTTAAATTCCAAGCAAGTTAATTCATAGTTACTGTGATAACTATTTTTGGTTGTCAACTTGACTACATCTGGAATTAACTGAAACACAAACAACTATGCATGCTTACGAGGGATCTTTTTACTTAAATAATTTAAAGTTGGAAGATTCGTTTTCAATCTGAACTACATCTTCTGTTAATCTATATAAAGGACACGAGAGAAGGAAGTCTCCTCTTTCTCCATGATTGCACTCACCTTAGGTAATAAGTCTATTTCTTCACTGGAATTAGAGCCCACTTTTTAGAATTCTGGCATATGCAGAAGACTAACTGAAACATCTAGCCTAATGGATTGAATAACTACTGAATTATTGAGCCTTCTATAAAAAGACAGATATGTTGGACTAGCTGACCCAAGGTTTATGAGTGATCCTAGTAAAATCATATATATATATATATATATATATATATATATATATATATATTAATCAAAATATATATAAATATACAAAAATCAATCATCAACGATGTCTTATTACTTTATGACTCTAGAATACTTGTTTATTTCTACACACATTTTTATTATGGCAAAGGTGAAAATGCCACCTTCACAAAAGCAACCACTACAATTTATCCACAAAGTAACTCAGTAAAAAAACAGGTGTATTTTAGAATTAAAAAAAAGAGAGAGAGAGAGTGAGAGAGAGAAAGAAAGAGCTTTACATGGGTTTTAAAACAGGAGAAAAGAAAAAGAAAAAGAAACAAAGGAGGAATCCACCATTGTCTGCAAGGTCCAGTAGCCAACCCTTGGACTAGGCATCTCAGACCAGGCCCTGGGCCCCATCCTTGTGCAGATTTGCTCAGTTCTTTAGCTGCTGCCCATCCTTTCCTGATAAGCATCCTGCTGGGCGTCCAACTCCTCTGCAGACAGCTGCTGCTGCTGCTTTGAGTTCCTGCTGCTGCCTCTCCCTCTTCCCTGGCTGCCTCCAAGGGTCCCTCTCCTGGTGCCTCCATCACCAAACCCTCCAGAGCCAGGGTTTCTTGTCATGTAGCCCCTGTTTCTGCTTTGTGCAGGTCTTCCTTGTGTATCAGTCTGTGAGGTGACAAGCTGGATGTTCATAGGGCGGCCACCCAAAGAGGCACCATTGTACCGTCTCATAACCTTCAGGGCATCTGCTTTCCTTTCAAAGTGCAGATGTGCTGTCCCTAAACTTCGTCCAGAGCGATCATAGTGCACAGCAGATGTTTTCAACGTTCCAAATTCAGCAAAGAGCTGCTGAATATCAGCATCTGACACTCCGAAGTGCAGGTTTGACAGGAGCAGCTTCCCACCAGTATCCATGTCTTTTCCACTCCTGAAGCCGCCAAGGAACAGGTCATGCTGTCACTTGTCTGGAAGTTGTTTTAGTCTGTGGTATGGTGCCAGTCTGTTCCTGCCACCACGGGTGATGGCGGGCCTGTAAGTCTTAGGCCCAGCACCTCAGGTCTGACATGACGTCCTTGCTGGATCTTGTTCAGTTTAATGATGTCTTCCAAAGACATGTCCATTTTGTCAGCCATGGTGGTCATAGATTTGGGTCTTGGATCCAGCTTACCTGAATTGAAAAAAAATTTTTTACTTTATGTTGAAAGTACATATGTCATTTCAGCATATGGCATCATTAAACAATAGGAAAAAGTTCCTGAGAACTTGATTAAAAGAAACAAGAAGTTTGAGCTGGATCAGTATATACCCACAAAGATTTGAATTTAACCAGTATATGTAGTTGTAACTTCTAATAGTTTAGTAAATGATAGAACTAGTTAAAAATACCGTTCTGGTCTACTCAGAATGATTCCTACCCAAACACAGTTCCCAAAACACCATAGTTTCAAAAAAAAAAAAATTTGCAAATATTGCAAGAAGCAAACCCAGTGAGCTGAGCCCAGTCTCTGCGTACCAGAGTCAGAGGAGAGAATTCACCTATGCAAGTCTTTTGACCTCTACCTGCCTGCTGTAGAAACACAATACCAAATACAGCAGAAAGAATTAGAATAGAAAATAAAAATAAAATATAAGCAGAGGGGGATATTGTCACAAACAAAATACAGTAAAATATAAAAAAATGCTTTGAATCCCAGCCATCAAGAAGCAGAGGCAGGAGGATCTTTCCAACTTCCATGATGACCTGGTACACACAGCCAGCTCTAGACTGTCCAGGGCTGCCTAGTAAGTCCTGGACTACAGAAATAAAAGACACTATCTGTATATATTACTAGAAGAAGATAAAACATGTTAACAGACATAGTTAGAATGAAAACCACCACCCAATGTCACACACCGAATTATTTAAAATCAAATGTATTTCAACTTGAGTGTTATGCTTAAGTCTTGGGAAAGAACTATTTCATAGGTCTGAAGACATGGAACTCTCTTAGGAGACCTTTGGCTCCCTGACTAGTTGGTGTGGTTCACTCCCCTCTGTCAAGCCTTCTGTCTCAGGGCAGACTGCAGAGGACANNCCTTGGCTCTCTTGGTAGCTTGCCTCAGCTCTCTCAGTTGTATTGTCCAAGCCTCTCCAAACTCCTTTTATACTCCTAAGGACCTGCCCCTCCCTAGATAAGCCTAATATCTCTGCTAATTGAATCATTCTTTCACACCACAAATATTTACAATCCTTACAGAGACAGAATATTAAAGAAAGCCACATTTAAAACTGTAACAGATGCCAGAAGAAAATATGGTAGCTAATTCAGTGTAATACCCAATAATCAGACTAAAAGTTTTATTTTAAAATGACTTTATCCCTCTTAACATGATAAAATCTGTTGGATTTGTTTTTTGTCCTTGTTGGATTTTGTTTGTTTATTTGTTTTTTGAGGTATCTGTCCTTGAAATCTCTGTAGAGCAGAGATGGACTCCAATGGAGAGATCTGCCTGCTTCTGCCTCCCAAGTGCTTAGGTGAAAGGTTTTGACACCTAATGACTGAATAAACCATTTGTAACTTCTCCCAGTAGATAATAAAAACAAAAATAAAGAAACTAACAATCAAACAAAATTCAAAGGCAAAAACTGGTCACAATTTACAGGATTCTATGACTGCAAGAGACAGGGTAACCAAGAGTATACTTTAAAGGGGCGTCACACAGAGAGAAAACTTCTGTGTTTCTTGCTGGGCATCTCACCCAGGGCTGCACATGTGCCAAGCAAGTATTCTGCCACTGAGACACACTCAGAGTCCTCAGAAAAGAATGTTAAGGAGAATAAAATGTATGGATACTATATTAAAAGCAGGAAGCCATTGAGGAACAGGGACTTAATGTTTAAGACATTAGGCTCAGTCATCAACTCCTTTAGAATGAATCTCATTGGGTCCCGTTCTGATTCATCTCAACCTCTTCCACGGTGCAGATGACAGAGAACATTTTGATTTGTTTTGTTTTGTTTCCCTTTAAGACCTTGTCAGATTATGAAGCCTAGAGCTTGATACATAGCCCAGGCTGGCCTCCCTCAGAATCAGAGCTGTGCTTGCTTCCCTCTACTGATTCCTCAGATAAAACCCTTGAGCCACTCTGCCCAGCTCAGAGAAATATTTTTGAAAGAAGTATCTTTCTTCTAAATTTTCAAAAGGAAAACCGTCATCACTATATCGGTCAGGGTTCTCTAGGGAAGCAGGATTTACAGAATTAATCTCTACATATAGAAAGTTGATTTATTTGAATGACTTACAAGTTGTGGTCTTGCAATTCCAATGTTTTTTTATGGATGGAAAATTCGTGAATCCACAATGCACTCAGTCCACAAGGCTGGAGGTCTCAACTGGTATTCAGTAGAGATGCTGGGATCCCAGGGAAGGAATGGATTTGCTAGCACGGTGAGAGCAAGCAGACAATGAGCAAAAACTTTCTCTTGCATGTCCTTATGAACGCTTCCAGAAAGAGGTGTGGCCCAGATTAGAGGTGGGTCCTCCTTAGTCAAGATTCAGATTAAAGGTGTGTGTCTGCCTGCCTGCTTCAAGATTTGATTAGAGGTGGATCTTCCCATGTCACATTAATCAAAAATCCCAAACAGGTGTGCCCTGCCTTTTTAGCTCTTCATGAATTCCAGATGTAATCACACTGACAACCAAGAATAGCCATAATGATAACTTTATCCCCATAGACATGTGTCTGCTTTAAGAGTTCGTGGTGAGGGTTTTGTTCTGTTTCCAAACTTCTGGGCTAAGAGATTATTAGATTGTCTTAGCCTCCTCAATGTTGTATATTTGCTCTTTGTTTGAGATGGTCTTCACTGTGTAACTGAGCAGGCCTGGAACTCCTAGGTAGATGAACTGGGCCAGAACCATTCAGAGATCCCCATGCCTCTCAGAGAGGGGAATTAAAGATCTGTGTCACCATGCCCAACCTGCAGCCCTCAGAGCAACTGGAAATATGAGAACCTAGCAATATTTTGACCATGCCAATTTTTTTTTATCCTTTTAAACATTTTATATTTGAGATCTCTCTCTCTCTCTCTCTCTCTCTCTCTCTCTCTCTCTCTCTCTCTCTCTCTCTCTTTCCTTTC
>NC_034598.1:74886309-74912711 GCF_900095145.1 Mus pahari | reverse complement strand
TTCTTTTTCTTTCTTTCTCTTTCTTTCTTTCTTTCTTTCTTTCTTTCTTTTTCTCTTTGATGCATTGTATCACTATGTCCATTTCATTGCCCTTAGACTCACCAAAATCTTTTCATGTGCTTTGATATTTCCTTTTTATTAGATATTTTCTTTATTTACATTTCAAATATTATCCCCTTTCTTGGTTTCATCTCTGAAAACCTCCTATCCAATCCCCTCTTTCTGTGATCATGAACCCACCCACTCCCACTTACCTGTCCTGACATTCCCCTACACTGGGACATCTATCCTTCTCAAGACCAAGGGCCTCTCCTCCCACTGATGACCTACAAGGCCATTCTCTGCTACATATGGAGCTGGAGCCATGGGTCTCTCCATGTGTACTCTTTGGTTGGTGGTTTAGTTTCTGGGTGCTCTGGTGGTACTGGTTGGTTCATGTTGTTCTTCCTCCTATGAGGCTGCAAACTTTTTATGCTCCTTTGGTCCTTTCTCTAGGTTCTTCATTGGGGACCCTGTGATCAGTCCATTGGTTGGCTGAGAGCATCTACCTCTGTATTTGTCAGGCACTGGCAGAGTGCCTCTCACTTTTTGGCATCCACAATAGTGTCTGAATTTGATGACTGTATATGGGATGGATCCCCAGGTGGGGCAGTCTCTGGATGACTTTTCTTTCAGTCTCTGTTCCACTCTTTTTCTCTGGATCTCCTCCCATGGCTATTTTGTTCCCAATCTAAGAAGGACTGAAGTATCCAAACTTTGGTCTTTGTTCTTTTTCAGCTTCTTTTGGTCTGTTATTGTATCTTGGGAATTCCATGCTTCTGGGTTAATATCTACTTATCAGTAAATACATACCATGTGTGTACATTTATGAATGGGTTACCTCACTCAGGATATTTTATAGTTCCACCCAATTGCCTTAGAATTTCTTAAATTTATTGTTATTTCTTTTTAAAGATCATTTTGTTGTGATAAATCTCCAACCCAAATATGCCCCAGCAATGAAAACACAACTCAGTTAATATGATTATATGCTTTGTGCCTAGATTGGGCAGATCTTGCACTACACTACCATCTTCCACATCTATGAGACCCCTAAGAACTTGTGGTTTCTCCAGGCCATGGGATTCTGCTCTGCTTTTCTTCTTCCTCCTCCCTCCTCTGCCTTGTTTCTCTCTCAGAGCTGATTCACTTCTTTCTTTTTGCTTCTTCCCTCTCTCTGCCCAATCATCATCAGCTTTCCTTTATTTTACAAAGGTGGGAAGAAGGTTTACAAGAAATTACCTGAGTGCTGACTCATTCCTTGTTCTCAAGCCCACACAGAAGAATGGAACTGATACCAAATATAATTACCTCCAGGGGTATCCACAACAGTGTGATAATCTTCTTTTAGGTTTATTGAAAGATTACTTTCTTGCTTTACCTAGGGTGGAGTTTCCCACCTTCTGATGGTGTTTTTCATGTATTATCCTTTATAGTACTTGGTTTGTGGAAAGATACTCGATAAATTTGATTTTTGTCATGGAATATCTTGGTTTATTCATCTACGGTAATTGAGAGTTTTTCTGTGTAGAGTAGCCTGGGCTGGCATTTATGTTTTCTTATGTTCTGTAAGAGATCTACCCAGGACCTTCCAGCTTTCATAGACTCTGGTGAGAAGTCTGGTGTAATTCTGACACATCTGCCTTCTTATATTACTTGACTTTTCCCCCTGACTGCTTTGTTTGTTTTGTACATTTAGTGTTTTGACTATTATGTGACAGGTAGAATTTCTTTTCTGGTCCAAACTATTTGGAGTTCTGTGGGCTTCTTGTATGTTCATAGGCTTTCTTTAGATTAGGGAAATTTTCTTCTATAGACCCAAGGAGACCCAGAGAGACCCAGATTGTGTGAGAGTTACTCATTCACCACAAATATCAGTCATCAACAATGTCTTATTTCTTTATGACTCTAGAATACTTGTTTATTTCTACACATATTTTTATTATGGCAAAGGTGATAATGCCACCTTCACAAAAGCAAACACTAAAATTTATCCACAAAGTAACTCCGTGCAAAACAGGTCTGTTTCAGAATTTTAAAAAAAGGGAAAAAACAAAAATGAGAGAGAAAAGAAAGATAGAAAGAAAGAGCTTTACATGAGTTTTAAAACAGGAGAAAAAAAGAAATGAAATAAAAAGAATCAGAAGAGGAATCCACCATCCACCACTAAACCCTCCAGAGCCAGGGTTTCTTGTCATGCAGCCCCTGTTTCTGCTTTGTGCAGATCTTCCTTGTGTATCAGTCTGTGAGGTGACAAGCTGGATGTTCAGAGGGCGGCCACCAGAGAGGCACCATTGTACCGTCTCATGGCCTTCAGGGCATCTGCTTTCCTTTCAAAGTGCANATGTGCTGTCCCTAAACTTCGTCCAGAGCGATCATAGTGCACAGCATATTTTTTCAACGTTCCAAATTCAGCAAAGAGTTGCTGAATATCAGCATCTGACACTCCGAAGTGCAGGTTTGACAGGAGCAGCTTCCCACCAGTATCCAACTGGTTTGCACCCCTGAAGCCACCAACGAAGAGGTCATGCTGCCACTTGTCTGGAAGTTGTTTTTGTCTGCAGTATGGTGCTAGTCTGTTCCTGCCACCATGGGTGAAAGTGGGCTGGGACCTCTTGGGCCCAGTGCCTGGATTCACATGGGAATCCAGCCTGCCATATCTTCCTCCCTGGATCTTGTTCAGCTTAATGATGTCCTCCACAGACATGTCAATTTTGTCACCCACGGCTGCCATGGATTTGTGCCTTGAATCCAGCTTACCTGATTGGAAAACAACATTTTAATTTATGTTGAAAGTACATCTGTCTTTTCAGCATATTACATCATTAAACAATAGGGAAGAGTTCCCGAGAACGTGATTAGGAAAAACAAGAAGTTTGAACTTGATCAGTTTATACCCACAAAGGTTTGAATTTAACTGGTATACGCAGGTGTAACTTCTAACAATTTTGCAAACGATAGAATTAGCTAAATATCATTCTGCTCTACTGAGAATGATTCCTACCCAAACACAGTTCCTTAAGACGGCAATTTAAAAAAAAATGCAAATATTGCAATAAGCAAACCCAATGAGCTGAGCCCAGTCTCTGGGTGCCAGATTCAGAGGAGAGAATTCACCCATGCAAGTCTTTTGACCTCTACCTGCCTGCTGTAGAAACACAATACCAAACACACCAGAAAGAACTTGAATAGAAACTAAAATATAACCAGTTTTTCCAGGTCAAGATAGGAGGATATAGTCACAAACAAAATACAGTAAAATAAAAACAAATGCTTTGAATCCCAGCCCTCAAAAGGCAGAGGCAGGAGGATCTTTCCAACTTCCATGATAGCCTGGTACACACAGCCAGCTCTACACTGTCCAGGGCTGCCTAGTAAGTCCTGGACTACAGAAATAAAAGACACTATCTGTATATATTACTAGAAGAAGTTAAAACATGTTAACAGACATAGTTAGAATGAAAACCACCACCAAATGTCACACACCGAATTATTTAAAATCAAATGTATTTCGACTTGAGTGTTATGCTTAAGTCTTGGGTAAGAACTATTTCATAGCTCTGAAGACATGGAACTCTCTTAGGAGATTTCTGGCTCCCTGACTCGTTGGTGTGGTTCACTCTCCTCTGTCAAGCCTTCTGTCTCAGGGCAGACTGCAGAGGACAACCCTTGGCTCTCTTGGTAGCTTGCCTCAGCTCTCTCAAGTGTGCTTCCCAAGGCTCTCCAGACTCCTTTTATGTTCTTAAGGACCTCCCCCTCCCTAGATAAGCCTAGTATCTCTGCTAATTGAATCAGTGGTTTTACTTGGCAAATAACTACAATTCTTAAAGCGACAGAATACTAAAGAAATACACTTTTAAAACTGTAGCAGATGCCAGAAGAAAATACTGTGGCTAATTCAGTGTAATACCCAATAATCAGACTAAAAGTTTTATTTTAAAATGACTTCAGCTTATCCCTCTTAACATGATAACATCTGTTGGATTTGTTTTTTGTCCTTTTTTGTTTTTGTTTGTTTGTTTGTTTTTGAGGTATCTATCCTTGAAATCTCTGTAGAGCAGAGATGGCCTTCAATTGAGAGATCTGCCTCCTTCTGACTCCCAAGTGCTTAGGTGAAAGGTTTTGACAACTAATGACTGAATAAACCATTTCTAAACTTCTCCCAGTAGATAATAAAAACAAAACAAACAAACAAAAAAAGAAAACAACAATCAAACAAAAATCAAAGCCAAAAACTGGTCACAATTTATAGGATTCTATGACTGCAACAGACAGGGTAACCAAGAGTATATTTTAAAGGGGTGTCACACAGAGAGAAAACTTCTGTGTTTCTTGCTGGGCATCTAACCCAGGGCTGCACATGTTCCAAGAAAGTATTCTGCCACTGAGACACACTCGGAGTCCTCTGAGGAGAGTTTTTCTTTTTTTTTTTCGAGACAGGGTTTCTCTATATAGTCCTGGCTGTCCTGGAACTCACTTTGTAGACCAGGCTGGCCTCAAACTCAGAAATCCGCCTGTCTCTGCCTCCCGAGTGCTGGGATTAAAGGCGTGTGCCACCATGCCCAGCCCTCTGAGGAGAATGTTAAAATGTATGGATAGTATATTAAAAGCAGGGAGGCACTGAGGTTCAGGCACTTAGTGTTTNTGTGCCACCATGCCCAGCCCTCTGAGGAGAATGTTAAAATGTATGGATAGTATATTAAAAGCAGGGAGGCACTGAGGTTCAGGCACTTAGTGTTTTAGACATTAGACTCAGCCATCAACTCCTTTAGAATGAATCTCATTGGGTCCCATTCTGATTCATCTCAACCTCTTTCATGGTTTTGTTTCCCTTTAAGACCTTGTCACATTATGAAGCCTAGAGCTTGATACATAGCCCAGGCTGTCCTCCCTCAGAATCAGAGCTGTGCTTGCTTCCCTCTACTGATTCCTCAGATAAAACCCTTGAGCCACTCTGCCCAGCTCAGAGAAANATTTTTGAAAGAAGTATCTTTCTTCTAAATTTTCAAAAGGAAAACCNTCATCACTATATCGGTCAGGGTTCTCTAGNGAAGCAGGATTTANAGAATTAATCTCTACATATAGAAAGNNNATTTATTTGAATGACTTACAANTTGTGGTCTNGCNNTTCCAATGNTTTTNTATGGATGGAAAATTCGTGAATCCACAATGCACTCAGTCCACAAGGCTGGAGGTCTCAACTGGTNTTCAGTAGAGATGCTGGGATCCCAGGGAAGGAATGGATTTGCTAGCAAGGTGAGAGCAAGCAGGCAATGAGTAAACACTTCCTCTTGCATGACTTTATGTAGGCTTCCACAAGAAGATGTGGCCCAGATTAGAGGTAGGTCCTCCTTAGGAAAGATTCAGATTAAAGGTGTGTGTCTGCCTGCCTGCTTCAAGATTTGATTAGAGGTGGATCTTCCCATGTCACATGAATCAAAATACCAAACAGGTGTGCCCTCACATTTTAGCTCTTCATGAATTCCAGATGTAATCACACTGACAACCAAGAATAGGCACCGTGGTCACTTCATCCCCATAGACATCTGTTTGTTTTAAGATATTGGGTGAGGGTTTTGTTCTGGTCCCAAACTTCTTGGCTAAGAGATTATTAGATTGTCTTAGCCCCCTAAATGTTGTTTATTTGCTCTTTGTTTGAGATGGTCTTCACTGTTTAACCGAGCTGGCCTGGAACTCCTGTGTAGATAGAGTGGGTTTGAACCTTTCAGAGATCCCCATGCCCCTAAGAGAGTGGAAATAAAGGTCTGTGCCACCATGCCCAACCCACAGCCCACAGTGCAGCTGGGAATATGGGTACATAGCAGTATTTTGACCATGCCAATATTTAATATTTTTGATTCTTTTAAACATTTTATATTTGAGATCTCTCTCTCTCTCTCTCTCTCTCTCTCTCTCTCTCTCCTCTGTGTCTGGCTCTTTTCTCCAGACTTCCTATCCTTTCTTCTTTTCATCCCTTTCCTTTCCTTTCTTTTCCTTTCCTTTCCTTCCCTTTCCTTTACTTTTCTCTTTTCTCTTTTCTCTTTTCTTTCTTTCTTTCTTTCTTTCTTTCTTTCTTTCTTTCTTTCTTTCTTTCTTTCTTTCTTTTATTCTTCTTTCTTTCTTTCTTTCTTTCTCTCTTTCTTTCATTCATTCATTATTTCTTTCTTCCTCCCTGTTCTTTTTGGTTCAGTGTATAACTAATTGCTCTCATTTTCCACAAACCACCAAAATCTGTCTTCCTCTTCCTCTTGACTACTAAGATTAAACGTGGGCAGAGCCATATTCAGCCTTATTCTTTATTAGAATTTTTTTAATTTTTTGCACTCCAAAGACAAGTTGTCTCCATGAAGCTCCTGGTGTCCTTGAATTTGATCTGTAGTCCAAACAACCTCCATTTCATGACCAGCTAGATATTTCCATAATCCTAAAGTACTATCCCAGAGACAATTCTTAATGACAAAGAAAAACAATTACCTCTGAGAATAATGTTTTGGTAGTAACAATCTTAACAAGATTGCTAAAGCCATTAATTCAGTAATGAGAAAAACCATCAAGTGTCATCAGATTAGGTATAAGGAGAAAAAAAATAATTTCAACCACATTACTAGATATATTTATAACCTAACCGTAATAATGAGAACACATCCGAAAAACATAAACTAAGAAACACTGCAAGTAGCTTTTACTAATAAGAAACATCAAAATAATTGTTAATGAATAGTGAACTACTGAGGCAGGCATGGGTTATTACAGAATTTACTACATGCCCGGTGCTCTGGGTAGATGAGTTTAAGAATCTGTGTTCAGTCATTTGGTGTGTCTAGGTCTACTTTGCGTTATATTAAAATTTTGAACTATTTTAAATTACTTTTTGATACTAGGAATTTACTCAAAGGCAGAGACAAGCAGATCCTAAGAGTTTCAGGCTAACCTTTACTGCATAGTGATTTCTTGGCCAACTAGGATTACCTTGTGAGAACCCATCTCCAAATAACAAACAAACAAACAAACAAAAAATCCACAAGGATATGGTAGAAGGATATAAAATCCTAAGACACTTTCCAAATAAGACGCTAATATACATAAGAAACATATCATCTATTTACAAGGTATAATAATTAAAAGGTTCCTTTGGGTGCCTTTGGAATCCTGCACAGGAATGCTTACTTCTGTCAGGGAACTTGGCATGTTGTAAGGGAGGTGAGGTCTAGATAATCTTCCAGGAAAGGAGCAATATCTAGAGTATAATTTTTCCCATTACAAGACACTCCTATATTGTAATAGATTGAAAAAAAATAAGATTCTTTTCATATACTTTGACATCATCTCTTCTTTTATATTAGAGATTTTCTTTATTTACATTTCAAGTATCCCCTTCCCTGGTTTCCTCTCTGAAAACTTTCTATCCCATCCCCTCTCCCCCTGATCATGAACCCACCCACTCCCACTTAACTGTCCTGGCATTCCCCTACACTGGGACATCAAGCTTTCTCTGGATCAAGGGCCTCTCTTCCCATTGATGACCAACAAGGCCATCCTGGGCTACATATGCAGCTGGAGCCATGGGTCACTCCATGTGTGCTGTGTGGTGGGTGGTTTAGCTCCTGGGAGCTCTGGTGGTTCTGGTTTGTTCATGTTGTCGTTCCTCCTATGAGACTGCAAGCTCCTTAATGCACCTTGGACCTTTCTCTAGGTTCTCCATTGGGGACCTTGTACTCATTCCAATGGTTGGCTGAGAACATCCACCTCAATATTTGTCAGGCACTGGCAGAGTGCCTCTCACTTGTTGGCATCCACAATAGTGTCTGGGTTTGGTGACTGTATATGGGATAGATTCCCAGGTGGGGCATTCTCTGGATGATCTTTCCTTCAGGCTCTGTTCACTACTTTTTCTCTGGATCTCCTCCCATGGCTATTTTGTTCAGATTTCTAAGAAGAACTGAAGTATCCACTCATTGGTCTACGTTCTTTTTCAACTCCATGTGGTCTGTGAATTGAATCTTGGAAATTCCAAGCTTCTGGTCTAATATCCAATCTCAGTAAGTGCATACCATGTGTGTATATTTATGAGTGGTTTACCTCACTCAGAATATTTTATAGTTCCACTCATTTGCCTAAGAATTTCAAAAATTCAATGCTCTTAATAGCTGGATAGTACACCATTCTGAAAATGTACTACATTTTCTATATCCATTCCTTTGTTGAGGTGTAGTGTGCCACATCATCTGCCATTACAAGATGGCGCTGACTTCCACTGCCCATCTGATAACAACTTGCTTGCTGCCTTGAGGCAGTCATGAGCAGTCCTATACAGTAATGACTCAGCACAAGTCCTCTTTGCCCAGCCTTATGTTAATGAGGTGATTCCTGCTTTAGCCTATCCTGTGGCTGCAGTAAGGCACAGAGCACCCAGGCAGTGAATGCTCCAGTGTATAGGGTGGCCTCGTTAGTCCATTGGGGTCCCCCATAGCATCATGAAAGGAGTTCCTGAATAAATTGCTGTTGAGAAGGATCTTCGATGTTGCGTCATTCTTGCTGGTCAATTGCGGTCGCATAAGCTGGTGGCCTGTACGAGGACTCGAGGAAGACCCTCGCAGATCCAGAACTCTTCAGCACCAGGACAGCAGTACCGGTAAGTTCCCTAGGGTAAGTAGGGACAATAAGGTTCTCCGGAGGTAAGCAGAGACAATAAGGATCCCGGATTCTTGGGACTATAAAGCTCACTGGCTTGTTACTATGTGGGACTGGCTACTCAGCTACTCAGCCCTGGCAGTGTTGGTGTTGGTTTTGTTTTTTTCTTTGTGTC
Organism: Mus pahari; assembly: GCF_900095145.1. Lineage (NCBI taxonomy): Eukaryota > Metazoa > Chordata > Mammalia > Rodentia > Muridae > Mus > Mus pahari. The sequence continues at coordinate 74,903,866 of NC_034598.1, read as the reverse complement.
TGTTGCTGTTTTTGCTTGACTTGCCATCGTCCAGGGCACGGATGTGTCTGTGGAGATTGTGACCCATAAGTCGCACGTAGATAAGTGCGCTGGGCGGAATGGGGAACTCAGCTTCCAGCCCGCTTCTAGCGGCTCTCAAGGACTTGTTGGAACAGCGCAAACTAAAAATAGACAAGAAGACTCTTAACTCCTTCCTTGCAGATGTGATCGCTGCGCCCCTTGGTTTGAGGTCTCAGGCTTGTTAACTGTAGGATCGTGGTAGAAACTGGGCCGAGACTTGGACCGAGAGGCAGAAAAACAAAAACTGAAACCAGGCACGAAGCCCGTATGGCATATGATCTGTGCTTGCCTGAGTGATCAAAGATGTGCAGAGGCAGTTAAAATAGGGCAAAGGGCACTTGAAGAACATCGAGACAGCCTCTCAGAAGGAGAAAAACAGTCTGGCTCAAAGAAGGGGAAAGTGAAACCGAAGCTAAGGAAGAAAGGAGCAGAAGCTGGTGGAGGGGGGTCATTCCTTTATCCTTCCCTTAAGGAGCTGACTTTGGAGGATGATACAGAGCTTAGTAGCAGTGAGGAGGAAGAATTGGAAGACAAGGCAGGGCACTATGAAGATGATAGATACGGTCCTGATCCTCCGCAAGCAAATGTAGGGACTATGAAAATTAAGAAAAGGACCAAGCCATCAGCCCCTCCCCCTTATACGCCCCCTAAGGGAGAGGGTACATCCTTTTGTCCACAGATGTGGAGAGAGGTTTATGGCACCTTCCCGATATTCTTAGATGTCAACCAGCAAAGAATTCACGAGTCTCTTAACTTTAAGACAGTAAAATCTTTGGCAGAATCAGTAAGGATTTATGGCTTGAATGCTGCTTTCACAGTGGCTCAAGTCGAGGCATTGACTCGATATTGCATGACTGCTGGAGATTGGGGAAGTCTGGCAAGGGCCTGTTTAAACCCTGGACAGTATTTAGATTGGAAGGCATTTCTTTATGAATTTGCTAACACCCAAGCAGCAGCTAATCGCGCCACAGGTGTAGCGCCTCAGATGCATTGGGATGCTGATATGCTTCTAGGGCAAGGCAGATTTGCCAATGCTCAGATTGGCTACCCTGAGGCAGTTTATGTACAAGTAAATGATATTGCTGTGAGAGCTTGGAAAGCTTTGCCAAACAGAGGTCAAGTGTCCGGTAACCCTACAAAGATCACCCAGGGAGCCGCTGAACCATTCTCAGACTTTGTAGCCAGGATGGTGGATGCTGCAGCAAAGATTTTTGGTGATGCTGACCAAGCAATGCCATTTGTCAAGCAGCTAGTCTTTGAACAGTGCACTAAGGAGTGCTGCACTGCTATAGCCCCATATAAGCATAAAGGATTGGAAGCATGGATGAAAGTTTGCAGAGAGCTTGGAGGCCCTTTGACTAATGCTGGCCTTGTTGCAACTGTTTTGAGTACCACAAGAAAAGGAAATCAAGGAAATGGAGGCTACTTTAATTGTGGTAAAGCTGGTCATTTTAAATGTGACTGTCCAAATCAGATGCCTTTAGAAAAGGGAAAGAGTAGGCCAGGTATGTGTCCCAGATGTAAAAAGGGCAATCATTGGGAAAATGAATGCAGATCAACTAAGACTTTAGATGGCCAACCCCTACAACCCAGGTATGGTAGAGCCTGGCCAAAAAACGGGCAGAAGGGCCCTCGACCCCAGGGCCCTCAAATATATGGGGCCCTCAGCAAGAAAGAACAGAATCAACAGGGACAGTGGCCCTCCATGCGTCATCCAAGGGACTGAGGTGAGCCTCTGTGGGCTCCGCAGGATTGGACCTCTGCTCCACCACCAGACTCATATTAACACTGCAAATCGGGGTTCAACTGATAGAAACGGATTATCAAGGACCACTCCCCCCTGATACAGTGGGATTGTTGCTGGGACGGTCTTCTTCTGCCTTAAAAGGTCTGATTGTTATCCCTGGTGTTATTGACCCTGATTTTACTGGCATAGTTAAGATAATGGTAGAATCACCTAGGGGGATTATGGCTATCTCCCCGGGAGATAAAATTGCTCAGTTATTATTGTTACCAAGTGAGCATAAACTTTTCCCTGCTAGTTCCAGGATTCGTGGAAATGAAGGATCTACTGGAAATAACTTCACCTATCTTTCCATGGATATGGATAGGCGCCCTGTTGTAGAAATCCAGATTGAAGGAAAGATTATTTTGGGGCTCCTAGATACTGGGGCAGACAAAAGTATAATATCCATCAGAGATTGGCCCATGGGTTGGCCACCCCAGACATCAGATCAAACCCTCAGAGGACTGAGTTTTGAAAGTGCCCCTAGAGTGAGTGCTAAAGAATTGACATGGAGAGACAAGGAAGGAAGAAAAGGAAAAATACAACCCTATGTCCTTGATTTACCAATCTCCTTGTGGGGATGAGACCTGTTAAAGGACATGGGGATTAGACTTACTAATGAATACTCTGAGACTTCCCAATGTATTATGGAAAAAATGGGACATATTCCTGGAAAAGGCATAGGGAAGCATTTACAAGGGAGAGTAGAACCAGTACATCAGATAAGCAACATTGGTAAGCAGGGTCTGGGTTTTTCCTAGGGGCCACTGGGGGAGGCATTCCTATTATTTGGAAGACAGAGGAGCCAGTATGGGTTCCTCAGTGGCCTCTATCCTCTGAAAAACTGTTGGAAGCAAAACAACTAGTACAGGAACAGTTGGAACAAGGACATATTAAACCCTCAATATCACCATGGAATACCCCAATATTTGTTATTAAAAAGAAGTCAGGAAAATGGAGACTTTTACATGACCTCAGCAATAAATCTGCAAATGCAGGTTATGGGACCTATCCAATGAGGTTTGCCTCTGCTTTCTAGTCTGCCCTAGGATTGGCAGATTATTAGCATAGATATGAAGGACTGTTTCTTTTCCATCCCATTAGCTTCCCAAAATTGTGTTAGGTTTGCCTTTACAGTCCTTTCTATCAATCATGAAGAGCCTGATCAAAGATATAAATGGGTAGTCCTACCCCAAGGAATGGCTAATAGCCCCACTATGTGTCAATTATTTGTTAGTCAAGCCATTGCCCCTTTACGGCAATCTTATCCAAAGATTACGTGTTTACATTATATGGATGACATATTGTTGTGTGCCAAAGATAATGAAGTACTTGAAAAGGCCTATGGGAAGCTGGTAAAATTGCTCCAATACCACGGCCTACATATTGCCCCAGAGAAGGTACAAAAGGGACCAATATGTGAATATTTGGGAGCACAGATACGATCACAAACTGTTTCACCACAAAAGGTAGAAATCAGAAAAGATAATTTACATACCTTAAATGATTTTCAAAAGTTATTAGGTGATATTAATTGGATACATCCTTATTTAAGGCTTCCTAATTACGAATTGCAACCTCTGTATGACATCTTAAAGGATGATTCAGATCTTAATTCGCCAAGAAGTCTCACTAATGAAGCCCACATAGCTTTGAGCAAAGTGGAAGTGCAATTACAACATGCAGCCCTGGCCTGAGTTCAGCCAGACAAGGATATATTACTGTGCATTTTAAAAATCGCCACACAACCCTCAGGGTTATTGTGGCTGAGTAACCCCCTGCTTTGGGTCTACCCTAAATCCTCCCCCGCTAAGATGCTGGAACACTATTCTACAGCTGTAGCAGATCTGGCTTTATTAGGTATCAAATTATGCATTCAACATTTTGGTAAGTCTTCCAGTAGCATCGTTCTCCCTTATACCAGCCATCAAGTGGAGATATTGTGCGCTACGGTGGATGAATGGGCCATTCTTAAGTGTAGCTTCTCTGGTGTCTTTGATAATCATTACCCCAAAAATCCTTTATTACAGTTTTATAGAGAACATCCAGTGGTGTTCCCTAAGGTTACTTCCCATAAACCTCTGGTAAGGGCTCCTAATATTTTTACTGATGGGTCAAAGACAGGCTGTGGAACTTACATGATCAATGATACTAAACCAGTCTTGTTTCAATATTCCCCTGATTCCCCTCAGGTGATAGAATGTAAAATTGTTCTTGAGGTGTTTAAACCATTTCCTGATGCTTTTAATCTTATCTCCGATTCTGCATATGAGCCAGACCAGTGTCAGATGGAAAGATATCCTGTCTGGCATATGGTATGGCCCAGATCCCATGATTGGGAGATCTAGGGGAGCGCTCTGCGTTTTTCCACAGAATGGACTGGATCCTATTTGGGTGCCTGAGAAATTGACAAGAAAATCGCTATGACACAATGAGGACCTTTCCTTTGCTGTTGGCATTGATGACAGCGTGGAGACTGGTGATAACAGATAAGATCACATTGTGGGCTCTTGCTAAGACCTGGCCAGTGCCCCTGCCTATTCATGCTAATTCTACCCTCTTACCAACCTTCTTTTCTACTTCATGTCTCAATAATTTGCCATGTATTATCCCCTCTGGAAAAGCTCCACAAAAGTATAGTGCCTCTAATTATTCCCTGTCTGGCACTTTATGTTTTACTACAAAAAATTCTTCGCTCCGGTGCATTTGGCTCTGAAACCACACTATTGCTAATTGGGAGGATCCTATGAAATTTTCTCGAGTAGATGGTGCCACATTTTCAGCAGTATTAACACAGGTAGCTTCTGGGGCATCTTCCAGTAGTGGGTCGGCATTCCCCAATAGTTCTAATAATCTTAATATCACAGTATTGGTAATGCTTCGCTCTGGGATCCATCCTGCCGGACCTGGACAGTTGAATGGTACTTTCAGACCCATAGGAAAGTTCTGCCCTGTTGCTACCCTTTTCAAAGTTTTCCACCAGAATTTTTGCCATGCCAGTCTCCTCGGCATCGCAATAGGGAGATTATTTCTGGGTTCGAGTTTTCCCCGCCCCTAGGCCAAAACAAGTTCTCATGGAAACAAACAGGAAAAGACAATACTTGGCCTTGGTTTGACTGGGTACTTTCCAATCAGCAAGGAGCATTCACATCCCAGACTCCATTTGCCAGGTTTGGCAATGAAAGTTTCTCCATTTATAATGTCTCTGCTGTGCACAAAGGTGAAGGTTATTTAGAACAAATTAAGAATTTGCAGCAGTTAAAACATGCCAGCGCACATGCTGCCTCTGTCTGTCTTAAACCTCCATTTTTCTTCTTACTTGCCGATACTGTTAGTACCACACTCCTTAATTGCAATGCAAGCGAGGTTAATTGCTACTTTTCAGAGTGTTGGGATGCTCAAAATTATGATACAGCCCTAATAGTGCATTTACCTATGTTTATCCCCATTCCTGTAGAATATGATACAGACACATTGCCCCTTATAGATATAATTAGATGTAAAAGGGATTTTGGTATTACTGCTGCCATTGTATCTGCCATAGTTATTTCTGCTGCAGTGGCTAATACAGCTTCAATAGCCATGACAAATCAAGTGCAAACTGCCAATACCATTAATCAGATAGTTGAGAAAACAGCTTTGGCTTTACAAATTCAAAATAGTTATAATGCCCATGTAGAGTCGGGCATTCTTTTGGTGAATCAAAGAGTGGATGTAATACAAGAAGAAATAGATGCTTTGCATAAAATGATTCAGTTATCATGTGTACATGCTTTAAGAGGCTTGTGTGTTACCCCCATAAAGGCTAATATTACTTCCCTTAAGGAAAAACAGTCAGCACTTAGTAATTATTTGAAAGGAAATTGGTCTGCCCAAGGAGAGGCTATTACTAAATGGCTTGTTTTTCAGATAGCCTCAATCAATGCAACAAGATTGGATCCAGTTACCCTTGGAGACTTCACATCATGGATCACCTGAGCCTTTTCTTGGATTAAAGAGTGGGCGGGCATGGCTGCTATGGCTGCTATTATGTGTCTGGCTGTGTTCATCTGCCTATGGTGCTTCTGTCGCCTAAAAAGGGATCATGCCAGACATAAGGCTGTGGTCTATCAGGCTCTTGTAGCTATGGACAAGAGAAGAGCCTGCTGTGTGGCTTGCCTCACTAAAAGGGGACTAAGGTCACCCCTGTGTGCATGACTATGGATGATGGTGGAGCAGTGTACAGACCAGTGCTCTATTTTGGATGTGACTATCAGTTGCTAAAAGAAGGGGCAGGTTCACCTGCTCAGAGCTATAACACAGACAGCCAGATTACCATGGGATGCCAGGCAAAGCACTCCACAGAGGACAGCTAGTAACCAGCTTAGCATCCTCTGGAGGATATGTATGATTGCATAAAGGTACTATGTCCAAGAAACCTTTCCCCAGAAAACCGACACAGGTGCTGGTCAAGGACTCACTGGGTGAGGAACCCAGATGAAGGCGTTGTACAAAGCTCTTTCTACAACTTTGGGGAATCAGAACTCTATCTTCACCCATGTGGTGACCAATGGCTTGTGCTTTCTACCTCAATGAGGTACCCTTCCAACAACTGAGATTGCTCCCTTACGGAGTTACATGGTCTGTCGCATGTGTTGAGTGTGTGATCAACATATAAAATAAAAAGGGGGGAGATGTAGAGTGCCACATCATCCACCATTACAAGATGGCACTGACTTCCACTGTCCATGTGATAACAACTTGTTTGCCGCCTTGAGGCAGACATGTGCAGTCCTATACAGTAATGACTCAGCACAAGCCCTCTTTGCCCAGCCTTATGTTAATGAGGTGATTCCTGCTTTAGCCTATCCCGTGGCGGCAGTAAGGCACAGAGCACCCAGGCAGTTGAATGCTCCAGTACATAGGGTGGCCTCGCTAGTCCCCGTAGCATCATGAAAGGAGTTCCTGAATAAAGTGCTGTTGAGAAGGATCTTCGGTGTTGCATCGTTCTTGCTGGTCAAGTGTGGTCGCTTCATTAAGGGACATCTGGGTTCTTTCCAGCTCCTGGCTATTATAAATAAGGATGTGATGAACATAGTGGAGACTGTATCCTTGTTACATATTGGAGCGTCTCGTGGGTATATGTCCTGGAGTGGTATTTTGGGTCCTCAGGTAATATTATCTCCAAATTTCTGATGAATTGCCAAACTGATTACCAGTTTGTTCCAGCTTGCAATCACACCAGCAATGGAGGAGTGTTCCTCTTTCTCCACAACATCTCCAGCATCTGCTATTACCTGAGTTTTGATATTATACATTCTGCCTGGTTTGAGGTGTTATTTCTGGTTTGTTTTGATTTGCCTTTCCCTGATGACTAAGGATGTTGAACACTTCTTTATGTTCTTCTCGGATATGTGGTATTGCTCTTTTGGGAATTCTTTACTTTTAGCACTTTCCCCATTTTTAAATAGAGTTCTCTGGAGTCTAACTCCTTGAGCTCTTTTTATATATTAGATTTTAGACATGTATTGGATGTAGGATTGGTAAAGATAATTTACCAATCTGTTGGTTGCTTTTTTGTCTTATTGATAGTGCCCTTTGCCTTACAGAAGTTTTGCAATTTTATGAGGTCCTGTTTTTTGATTCTTGATCTTACAATACAAGCCACTGGTGGTCTGTTCAGGAAGTTTTCCCCTGTGGCCATATGTTCCAGGTTCTTCCCCACTTTCTCCTCTATAAGTTTCAGTGTATGTGGTTTTACGATGAGGTCCTTGGACCACTTGGACTTGATCTTTTTATAAGGAGATAAGAATATATTGATTTGCATTCTGCTACTTGCTAACTGCCAATAGAGCCACCACCATGCCTTGCAAATATTGTCTTTTTTCCACTGGTTGGTTTTAGCTCCTTTGTCAAATATCAAGTGACCATAGGTTTGTGGGTTCTTTTCTGGGTCTTCAATTCTATTCCCTTGATCTACCTGCCTGTCACTGTACCAATACCATGCAGTTTTTATCACAATTGCCCTGTAGTACACCTTGAGGTTAGGGATGGTGATTCCACAAGAAGTGCTTTTATTGTTGAGAGTAGTTTTTGGTATTCCAGCTTTTTAAAATTATTGTTATTCCAGGTGACTTTTCTAATTGTTCGTTCTAAGTCTGTTAAGAATTGATTTGGAATTTTGATGGGGATTGCATTGAATCTGTAGATTGCTTTGAGCATAATTGCTATTTTTAGTATATTAGTCCTGTCAATCCATGAACATGGGAGATCTTTCCATCTTCTGACTTGTTCTTCGATTGCTTTCATCAGAGACTTGAAGTTCTTATCAAGCATATCTTTTACTCAGTTAGAGTCACACCAAGGTATTTTATATTATTTGTGACTATAGTGAAGGGTGTTTTTTTCCTAATTTCTTTCTCTGTCTGTTTATCCTTTGTGTAGAGGAAGCCACTGATTTATTTGAGTTAATTTTATATCCATGTACTTTGCTGATTTTTTTTTTAATCAGGGTTAGAAGTTTTCTGGTGGAATTTTGGGGTCACTTAATTATGCTATCTTATATTCTGCAAATCACCATAGTTTGACTTCTACTTATCCAATTCGTATCCCTTTGACCTCCTTTTCTTGTCTAACTTCTATAGATGTCTGTTAAATCCATTTGGTTTATAACTTCTGATAGTTACACTGTGACTTTGTTAGTTTGTGTTTCCCTCATCTTTACCAATCCTAAATCTGATAGAGGACTAATATCCAATATATACAAAGAACTCAAGAAGCTGGACTCCAGAATTTCAAATAACACCATTAAAAAATGGGGTACACAAGAAAATCAAGAAGAAGGAAGACCAATGCATGGGTACTTCATTCCTCCTTAGAATAGGGAACAAAATATCCATGGAAGGAGTTACAGAGAAAAAGTTTGGAGCTAAGACGAAAGGATGGACCATCCAGAGACTGCCCCAACCTGGGTATCCATCCCATAATCAGCCACCAAATGCAGACACTATCGAATATGTCAGCAAGATTATGCTGAAAGGATCCTGATATAGATGTCTCTTGTGAGGCTATGCCAGTGCCTGGCAAACACAGAAGTGGATGGTCACTGTTACCTGTAGGATGGAACACAGAGCCCCCAATGGAGGAGCTAGAGAAAGTACCCAAGGAGCTGAAGGGGTCTGAAACCCTATAGGTGGAACAACAATATGAACTAACCAGTACCCCCAGAGCTNGTGTCTCTAGCTGCATATGTAGCATTAGATGGCCTATTCGGCCATCATTGGGAATAGAGGCCCTTTGGTCTTGCAAACTTTATATGCCCCATACAGGGCCAAGAAGTGGTATTTGGTGAGTAGGGGGGCAGGGCAGGGGGAGGGTATAGGGAACTTTTGGGATAGCATTTGAAATGTAAATGAAGAAATATCTAATAAAAATTTGAAAAAGAACTCGAATAATAATATTCCTTTCTATAATAAAGGTGGCTTTAATGTATGGTAATAAACTTACAAAGGCATTAGAATTCAAGTAAAAATATTTATACAAGTGGTGCATTGTACTTCTTCCAAGAGGCATTTTCTATACTTAAAGTACTGTCAGTGAACACAGAGAATACATTAATTTTCTGCAAAATCATTGTGATGGTTTGTATATTCTTGGGCCAGGGAGTGGCACCATCTGGAGGTGTGGCCTGGTTGGAATAGGTGTGTCACTGTGGGTATGGGCTTAAGACTCAACCAGTTGCCTGGAAGTCAGTCTTCCAGTAGCAGCCTTTGGATGAAGATGGAGAACTCTCAGCTCCTCCTGCGCCATGGCCTGCCTGGATACTGCCATGCTCCTGCCTTGATGANAATGAACTGAACCTCTGAACCTGTAAGCCGGCCCCAATTAAATGCTGGTTTTATAAGACTTGCCTTGGTCATGGTGTCTGTTCACAGCAGTAAAACCCTAACTAATACAGAAGTTGGTACCAGGGACTGGGGGACTGGGGGATTGCTGTGATAGGCCTGACCATGCTTTTATTTGAAAGAATGTGGATTTTGGGACTTTGCACAGCAACTCCAGCAGCCTATGATTGCACCACAGGGCTTCCAGAGCTCTGAGTTACTGGAGATTTTCTTATCCCTTCCGAGTGTTAACAGGTTTGTATTGTGGTTAAAGAGTATCAATCAGGGAGTCCTGAAGGCTTCTCATGTGCAAGGTCAGCTCAGAAGTTCCCTAGCTTGCAAATGTGTAGATCACTTATAGGAAAACAGCAATCATTGTGAGCACTAGACACAAGGTTTTCACTCTTGGCACTTTCTAAACAAAGGCTTGTTATGTATTCTCTTGCTTAATTCTCTCTAGTGTTTATTCAGACGGAAGTTATGAAACTGGCTAGGTGTGGAAGAAAGTTAATTCAGGATGACACTGATCTTTTCAGCCTGGGCCACACACAGAAGAAAACATTGTCATTGATAGTCTTGGAAAGCATGAAGCACAGCAGTGAAGAGAATGTGCTGCGTTCTCCTTGGAGTTTGATTTAACAAATCTCCATTATGCTTAATAACGAAATGGTTACTCCTGTCACAAAACCCAGGATCTACATCGGCTAGAGCAGGCCAAGTGTATGATCTTTCCCCAACCTCAGTCTCAGAAGGGATTCTTTATAGAAATTGACAAGCTAATTTTAAACTATGTAGGGAAATGAAAGAATCTAAAATATCCGGCATAGTCCTGAGAAAGGAAGTTATTACAGTTGGAAGATTTGTCCTATCTGACTTCTGAATTACTCTAAAACTATAATAACTAAGCAGTGTGAATCTGGAATGCCAGTGACAAAATTGAGTTAATGGTGTCATGTTCCTATGTCCCCAGCTATTCAGAATTATGAACTCATAGCAAGCCTAGATAATATGAGACCTAGTCTTACGAAAATAAAACACCATAGCTGTTGCATATCACAATTCATAGATAAAGTGATTTGTTTAGTTTTTGTTGTATTCTCCATCTCCCTCCCCCTCCCACTCCCCTTCCCCTTCCCCCTCTCCCTCTGTAAAAGCCAGAGGCCAACCTCTGGTGTCATTCCTTTGGAGCCATCTATCTTGGTTTTGTTGTTTTGTTTTGTTTTGTTTTGTTTTTTGTTTGTTTGTTTGTTTGAGACAGGGTTTCTCTGTGTATCCCTGGCTGTCCTGGAACTCACTCTGTAGACCAGGCTGGCTGCGAACTCAGAAATCTGCCTGCCTCTGCCTCCCAAGTACTGGGATTAAAGGTGTGCACCACCACTGCCAGGCATCTACCTTGTTTTATGAGACATAATCTTTCTACTAATCCGAGGGTCAGTGATTGCACTAATATGACTGACCAGCAAATCTCAGGAACCCTCCTGTCTCCTCCTCCCTCCCCAGTATGGGGATTGCATCTGTGTGTCACCATGCCTGACATTTTATAGGAGGAAAGGGAAGCATGCACTCACAAGGATGTCGTGGCAGTAGAATGGTTTGGGATTTGAATCATGGTACTATCTATGAGAGGACTTTTTTTTTAATGTAAAGAAATAGTTTTTTTTATTATTGTATAGATTTTCATGTATATTAAACACTTAGCACCATATTTCAGATAGAGGATATCCTCACCATTCTAGTGTAGTTACCATTACCACAGCTATTTCTTCAGACTAACTGTGCTTTCCTGAATATCCATGAGAAATACTAACAACAAAACAAAACAAAAAACAAACAAACAAAAAATCATAGGGTTCAGGAAATACCCAGAGACTTCTGAGATGACCGAGGTTTTTTGGTTTTTTTTTTTTTAAAGCTACTCAGGTAAATAATTACTATAAGTGAAAATCAAGGTTGAGGAAATACTGGCTTAAATGGAGAGGACAATGATACTAACTAAATAGTTTTGAAGAATGTACCCTGAATATTAATGCCACCATTATAAAGCTCTTTAAGTCATTCTTTGACAATTAACTTTACAGTTGTAATTTAATGAAATCATGACTGATACAAAGATGAGCATGAATCAGAATAGAATTTTTTTCTTTCACATTTTGCTTTGGAAATATTTTCTGATTTTATCATTTGGCCATGATGATTTTCCTTTAAAAGAAATTTATTTTGTCCATAGGGAAGCTAGAACATGTTTTAACATTATTATGTAGTTTTCAGATATAATGTGAAAGACAATTCTTTTAAAATATCATTTGCTATTTAATGACTATATTTTAGTATTGCACAAGAATTACTTATTGCCAATGCATTTCATGGTATGTACTTATTGAAAATAATAATTTTACTTTTCTTTTCTTTTAAAGTTACATATTTATTTTATATAGTCTTGCTATGTAGCCCAAGCTGTTTTTACATTTCCTTGCAGTTCAGGCTGGTCTTGAGTTTGCAGTGATGTTCCTGTCTCATTATCCTAAGTGCTGGGACTCCAAGTGTATCTACCATACCTGGATCATGTAGATGTTATTTTACTTTACTGGCATCTCCAAAAAGCTGCTGTCTTCCACTGTAACTTGGCATCAATAATAGCCTCTCATAGGCTCTCTTCATGGTGCCAAGCCTCAACTCCTTTGCATGACCCCTTCAGTCCTGGGCCATCAATTGCAACTGAGGCTGCACCTTCACCAATGGCCTCCTGTGGCCTCTCACAGTGCTTTCATGGCCTCAGCTGCTCTGCATGACCCCTTCATGCCTTCAAAACCAGTACCACCTGGGTGACTCTTCCACATTACCAAGTCCAGCCACAGCACAAGGTACAACCTTGGCTATCTTTGGAACACTGCCTCTGTGTGAAAACACTTCCCAGAAGATGTTACCTCAGTGATGCTGGTCTCTTCTTAATTACCACTAATTTCTTAGCTCCAGCTAACCAGCATCAATAGTCCCAGTAATACAAACGTTTTGCTTTAGTAGTTCTGGTATCTTGTTCATCACTGCTGATTCTTCAGCCCCAGCTAACCAGAACCACAGAATCTTCACAATCCAAAATAGCAATGGCCCTGATAAGAGTCTTTAATTTTCCCTCTGGAATTTCACATGCCAGGCCTCCATCTTCTGCACTGTTCTCAACATTATCTTCCAAGCTCACAACATCTCACAGAGTTCTTAACACTGAATAGATCTTCTAGCCCAAAGTTCCAAAGTCCTTCCACAGTCCTCCCCAAAACATGGTCAGGTTGTCACAGGAATACCCCACTATTCTGGTACCAATTTGTCTTAGTCAGGGTTTCTATTCCTGCACAAACATCATGACCAAGAAGCAAGTTGGGGAGGAAAGGGTTTATTCAGCTTACACTTCCACATTGCTATTCATCACCAAGGAAGTCAGGACTGGAACTCAAGCAGGGCAGGAAGCAGGAGCTGATGTAGAAGCCATGGAGGGAATTTCTTTACTGGCTTGTCTCCCCTGGCTTGCTCAGCCTGCTCTCTTATAGAACCCAAGACTACCAGCCCAGAGATGGCACCACCCATAAGGGGAACTACCCCCCTTGATCACTAATTGAGAAAATGCCTTACAGCTGGATCTCATGGAGGCATTTCCCCAACTGAAGCTCCGTTCTCTGTAATAACTCCAGCCTGTGTCAAGTTGACACAAAACTAACCAGTACACATCAATACGAGAAAACCATGGATCTTCATAGACACACACAAATAAATAACAATAATCAGTTGTAATGAATAAACCAAATTCACTTTCATCCACTCCACCTGGGAAGAACACAAAAACACTTTCCAAGAACAGTTCTATTATTTGAAGAAACTGAGATCCCAAGTTTTCTTGGAGTTTACCCACAAGCTTTCAGAATTCCTGCACAACTTCATTTTTGGACTATGTTGTGACATCTCTCCCCTTTAAATGTTTTTAATAGCAGGATATCCAGGGTGGTTTTTATTTGAGTTGTTGTAGATAAATCTAATTGTCATTTGATGCATGAGTATCCTATGGGCAATCAAATAATAAGCATAATGATTTATACTAGAACAGTGAAAGCATTATAATACTCTGCCACCAAGAATAGAGATCCAAACTATGTCCATTATTATTATTATTATATTATTATATTATCAGAAAGATCAAGAGAATAGCTTGAAGAGACCCCAATATGATTATAGTTCTGGTCTCTTGTAGAATGTAAACCCATATTGGTCTTTTAATAGTAATTTAAGTGTCATGGTGTTCTGTGAAAATGGGAAGTGATCCAAGTCCCCAAGAAAAATTAAATGTGGTCTCTTTTTCAGTATTGGTCTATTACAGTCCTGAGGTCCAGTCATAAACACAGAGCCATTAGTAAAGAAAATAGGGCTGGACCCATCCAATCTACAAGTTGAAGCAAAGGAGAACAAGGAACTTAAGACCTATACATGTGCTCAGAAGTATCCACTGCAGATGAACAGGTCAAAGCAGCATGCACCACCAGAAAAAGATTCTCAGGTGACATAGAGCTCTGTATGTTTCAGAGACTATCTTCTCTCATGGTGCATAGAGGCTTAGCTTGGTCCCAAGTGGGCAGACTTTACTTCTAATGATATGATCACTATCTCTGTTTACTCTTTAGCTGGAGGTTTCATATTTTTCTAGTGAATTTCACTGTCTCCCCACCCTCAGTGACTTTGTTCTTAATGGCCCCAGGACAAATAATCTGAAGAAGACTCCATAATTTATCAGTGGATCCATCTGCAATGGCAGATACATACCCCTTCCCAATTTTCTTCTCCTCCTTTGTGGGTCTCCACTCTCTTATCTGGTAGTGAACTTCTGGTATTTGTTCAGGCACTACTTACTTACTGCTCTAACTGGTGGTGGGGCATGGAAGAGTGGAGCCAATAAATGAGGCAGACTATAGTCTTATGCAATAGCATCTCATTCAGAGCATCACATTATACTCTGAGATTTAAAGGGAGTCACACGAGTAAGTTTATAATCACAAGGACAAGTCATACATGATAAGAAAGCCACATCACACAGCAAAACCATGCTTTTCCCTAGAGCCACAGAGACAAATAGCAATAGCCAGTTGTAAAAATAGTTGGAAATAAACTTATTTCTATTCGCTAAGCCCGGGGAGAAGCACAAAAACATAATCCAAGAACAATTTCATGTTTAGAGGAAACTGAGGTCACAAGACTCTTGTCTTCTTGGAGTTTTCTCACAAGCACTCAGAATTCTCCTCAAATGACACCATTCTTGGACCATGTTCCCACAATTCGTGTGTATGTTTATGTGCATGTGTTACTGCATGTGTGGGTCAGAGCATGCCATAGGGGTGTATAGAAGTCAGAGAACAAGGCTGAATCAGGCCTCTCCTTCTGCTTTCTTATGCACTCCAGGGATCGAACTAAGGTCACCCAGCTTGCGAAGTGCAGTATATTTTAAACTGGATATTTATTTGATTTTAAAAATCATTTGCTATATGACAAGTTGTTATGTTCAGTGATAAGGCTGAGATTGACAGAACAAGACACCTGAATGTAATTCTTATTCATCACACACACACTCATACACATACACAATCACAATCACACTTACACACTCACAATGCGCAGATAACAGTCACATACACGCTCTCTCTCTCACACACACACCACTCACATGCACTCATAGACACACACATATACATACAATCACACACACCATTTACATACACTCACACACTCACTACTCATACACTCACACATACCATTCACATACACATTAAAATATTCTATTTGTTTCAGTGGGGAAATTAGGATACATTATTTTTCTCAGCCAAAATGTGAAAATGGTTTTAACAAATAGAAAACTTTATGAAATAAGAAAATGAGTTATGCTTATATATATCAACATAACAATACAAAATAAAGATAACATATAAAATTTAAAGTATGGAATATTACTGTACTTCATCAAGAGCGGAAGAATAGAATTAACCTTGTATAATGTGAAGGGAAGTCCCAGGAAGCAATCTGTCAAAAACCAAGGAGGAATAAATTGATATATTTCGTTCAGGCATTCAATGTATGAATCAGGAATGCTTTGTGATAATTGTTTTTCTCAGCAATTTTGCAGTAATTACTTCATGGCTTTGTAATCTACTAATGGGGAAAAATTCAAATGTTATCATTGATAGCAACATGGAGTGAATGGGAGAATGTTATGTTAAGTGATGTTCATGTTTTGTTATATTCTAACAAATAAAAGACAAGTACTATATGTTCTCAAATGTATGTATGACCTGAAAAGTTCATCGCATAACAGGAGATAGTGGATTTTGATGAATGGGAGTGTAAAGTGTAACAGTGTTTGCTTCTAATATTTAATAGCACAGAGTAGAACCATGATTGACAGAGATAACTTGACTATTTCAAGAGCTAGCAGAAAGGTCTTTGAATGTTTCCAATACAAAGAACTGATAAATATCATAGGTGATAGATGTTAGCAACTTTCATCTTATTGTTACATAATACGCATGTATTAAAATATCACAGTTTTCCCCATATATTAAATATATGTAGTTCCTGTATCAATTAAAATAAAATATATTTAAATTAAATTATTATTCTTATTTCATAAGTGTAACTTTATTTTGAAAGATTTATTTATTTTTATTTATATGAGTACACTGTAGCTCTCTTCAGACCCACATCAGAAGGGTGCATTGGATCCCATTACAGATGGTTGTGAGCCAGCATGTGGTTGCTGGGAATTGAACTCAGAACCTCTAGAAGAGCAGTCTCTCCAACCCCAGATGTAACATTTCTTTATTCCTGTTCTTTCAAGTATTTAATATTTCACATGAACATATCATGTGATAATAATACAACTTAGCATCCATAATATCTTGTATTCCTGAAGAGTTCAGTGTTTGAAAGTACTATTACTCATGTTATTTTTGTACAGGATGCATATATAGCTATAGCCTGCATTTAGTATGTGGTATAAAGACAGCTTGAAAATCCCTAGCAGAAGATAGATAATACCAGAGACAGAAAGGAAGAATTAGATTCTAAGGTTCCTTTTGGAGAGCAGCCAACTTTTAGTCTATGGTATCTTTCTTCCGTATTCAAAAGCATCTCTACCAGTACTGCACTCAGGTATCCACAAGCTTACCTGGGCATGTTGAACGATTCTGTGAATGCCAGGGGAAAGGAAAAAGGGAGAGTTATAGCCACAGTAGCCTTCACTGCTGTTCTGAGAGAAGTCTCATTCTTTACCTTAGTGTGATGTGACCTCTCTGTGTAGTCTGGCTGACCTTGAAGTTACAGCAATTCTTCTGCCTCATCCTACGTGTGGGGATTTTAGATATGAGCCACCACACCCAACAGATAAACTTTTTAATGTTACAGAAGAAGGGGATTGTTATGAACTTTTACTTTCTGTGGCTTTGCAATTGACCACTCCCACACACCTAGACTGTGGATGCGACACTTTATCTTTGTCAGTAGATTAAAAAGTCATGTGCATGAGACTATCTTCAGACCTCCAGGCAAGCTTCCATCAAAAAGTCCTCAACAAGGTTTAAAATGTACAGTATTTTGTTTTGCTATTTCCTTCAGTCCCCAAGGACCTCAAACCCTGCAAAGAAAACTTGGAAAAATGAATATACTGTTCATTTGTTCAAATAAAAATATATTTAAGTTCTAAGTCTGGAGCAAAAAAGAAATTATAAAGATGAAAAAACATTTTCAAGACTCGTCACACTCTTCCTAATGTCTCCTTTACAGTGTATGCCTGTGTATATGCATGTGTGTCCAGATTTACAGT
>NC_034598.1:74851089-74886204 GCF_900095145.1 Mus pahari | reverse complement strand
GTATATGCATGTGTGTCCAGATTTACAGTGTATGACTGTGTATATGCATGTGTGTCCAGATTTACAGTGGATGACTGTGTATATGCATGTGTGTCGAGATTTACAGTGTATAACTGTGTATATGCATGTGTATCCAGATTTACAGTGTATGTATATATGCATGTGTGTTGAGATTTAAAGTGTATAACTGTGTATATGCATGTGTGTCCAGACATATAATTAAATAAATGATAAATGATAGTACAGGCATAAAGATGAGAGGGAGAGAGATGATAAAGCAATATTTTTTGTCAGAGAGTTACAAATACATTATTTATTTTACCACATTTTCTTTTGTAATTTGAATATACTGACAGGGTCAAGTAGTAAAGATACATTTTTCAAACAAGTACTATTGAAAATTCCAGAAAGCCACATATACAGAAACTCCTTTAAAATAAATAATATTGCATGAAAAGATAAATACATGCTGTAAAGTATGATTGACATTTTTCAAGAGTCTACCTTATTTATGCATATTCCAATGACAGCAACAAGGAACTAATCATGCTGATAGCATGAATATTTCTCCAGGGCACAGAGAAACACTCCTTCCTTTTTAAATTCATCTTTTATTTTTCCTCAGTTTCATTGGGGGTTAATTGACAAATAAAAACTATAAATATGTGGGTCTCTACAATGCACTAATACAAAGTATGCACACATTACAAGATGATTACCATAATCAACCTACTTGACACATCTATTACCTCATAGAGTTACTTTTTGTGGCAAGAACAGTTTAGATTTATGTTCTTAGCAAGTCTCAGTAATCTATTAAGGTGTCATTCGTTACATTTACCATGTATACATTAGGTCTCTGGACCTCACCTTAGAACAGAGTTATTATACTTCGGCCAACATCAACATCTCCCCATCTCTCTTAGCTCTCAGCCCTGGAAACGACCGTTCTACTCTCTGTTTCAACACATTTCTAGGTGACACAGTTAGCAGAATGCCCTCCAGGCTTATTCATGCTCTTGCCAAAAGCAATATTTTTTTTTTCATTTTGACAGCTAAATAACATTCCGTGTATACATACCATGCATTCTTTAACCATTTATCTGTTAACAAAGACTTAGACTGATTTCATTAGTTTGGATATTACAAATACTGCTTCAGTTAGCATCAGAGTATAGATATTTCTTTGCACTTATTATCCAATTCCTTTTGATATTATTACAGGGGATTGCATGGACCCACTTGCAGATTAAAACACACAAGACTTCTACATAGTTTAAACATTAGGCCTTTTGCTGGGACAGACTCTCAGCTGACTTCTAAGTTAACCTGACTTCCAGGCATGTGGCCACCATGTGGCTAGCTCTTTACCTTCCTGCTTTGCTCTGCTGGCTTCCTTTCTCTTCCCTTCCATGTCTATTTTAATTCTTCTGCCTTCCCTCGTGTCCTCATCTACCCAGAAGTTCTACTCTCTTACTTCCTGCAGTAGCTATTGGCTGCCAGATTTTTATTATAACCAATCAGCAGTAAGACAATACCAGATCCATTCCCTTGGTTGCCTAAGGCATGGAGGGCTGCCTGACATTCATCTTTTGGGTAGATTTGGAAGGGCAAGCATTTGCAAATAGAAAACCTAGTGACAGGCCATAGAAATTACAATACCAAAATCCTGCCAGTACTTAGCTCTCTACCAGTACAGAATTAACCATTGAGAATACAGACATACCTTAACACAATGTGAAGAAAGGTCACTCCGACAGCACATATACTCAAAAGTAGGGTTTCTTGGTTGTATGGCAATTCTATTTGTAATTTTCTGAGTAACTTCCATACCGATTTCAATAATTTACATTCCTAGTATCAACATCCGAGGGATCTGTTTTCTCCACACTAGCACCAGGACTTGGTTTCTTTGTATTTTTAAAAAGGCCACAATAACATGTGTGATTCATTGTGATTGAGTTTTTGTTTACCTGCTATGTTGATTTATGATGGTCAGTAACTTTTCATAAATGTGTTGGCTATTTGTATACTTTTCTTTGAAAGTGGGTCTGTTCAGTTCCTTTGCTTAATTTTAAATTGCATTTTTGTGTGCTTTGCTATTGAATTCTAGGAAATAATTCCCAAGAGTCACATTGTTTCTTACTTGTGTGCCCTTTGCTAAGACTAGTGCCAAGGATCTTTTTTTTTAACCAAGCTATCTAGTAGAATCTTCAGGCTTTATAGTTAATACTTTACTCTATTTCAAGTTATTGTTGTATGTGGTGTATGCCATGAACAATTTTTTTTTCAGGGTTTGATAATGAATACATTCTAGGCGAGCTCACTGCCATTAAACTAAATCCCAGCCTTAATTTCCATCTCTTGCTGGTGCATTTCAGGTCTTCCTGGTTCCATTTATCGAAGAGATTTTCATTTCTTAATGATCAGGTTTAGGAAGAGCCAGGGACAGGGTGCCATTGTCAGAGTATTGGACTGTGTGTGTGTGTGTGTGTGTGTGTGTGTGTGTGTGTGTGTGTGTGTGTATGTGTGTTGTCTCTCCATTCTGTCCCATTGGTCTGCATATCTGCTTCTGTACCATTATTTTACTATTTTGGTGATTACAGATTTGCACTATAACTGGGAGGCAGAAAGTGTAGTGCCTCTAGGTTCTCTCAATTCTCAAGATTGTTTTAGCTGCTCCAAATAGTCTTTTCACAAATTTTTCCTTCAACTGAAAATAGATTTTTCCTCATATAATATATCCCGATTACGATTTTCCCTTCTTTTTCTTCTCAGTTCCTCCCCATCTCTATTTCCATCTGGACCTTCTCCTTTCTGTCTCTCATTTGAAATCAAACAGGCTTCTAAGGGATAATAATAAAATATAATGAGAGAAAACAAGAGCTCACTCATTAGAATAGGACAAAATTAACAAACAGAAGGGAAAAGCCCCAAGAAAAAGAACACGAGACAGATATAGATGCAGAGCACCGTTTGTCCACAATCAAGAATCTCATAAAAAACAAAACTGGAAGACATGGTATGTGCTCAAAGAACATATAGGAGAGAGAGAGAGAGAGAGAGAGAGAGAGAGAGAGAGAGAGAGAGAGAGAGAGAGAGAGAGAGGAATAAAGTAAAATAAAATAAAAGGGTAAGAATGTATAACTACTCAGCTATTAAAAGACGAGGACATCATGAAATTTGAAGGCAAATGGATGGAACTAGAAAATATCATCCTGAGTGAGGGAACCGAGACCCAAAAGGACATGCTATAATCCACAGACCCAAAGAAGCCAAATAACAAGGAGGGTGCAAGGGAGGATACTAGAATCTCACTCAGAAGGGGAGATAAAATAGTGATTGGAGGTGGATGGATGGAGGAACTCAATGAGAGAGTGGATGGAGAGAGGAATGGGGTGTGGTGGATCAGGTTTAGGGAAAGCCAGGGAGTGAATGGAAATCAGCTGGAGACAGAGGGTGGGCATCTCTAGGACATGCCAGGGACCTGGGATAGTGCACAAAGTACCGTTCCTGTACCAAAGATGCTAGCCTATATAGGTGTAGGTTCTATAGGTACCAGGTCTACTTCTGCATGTTCAGTGAACTGTATAGGTGCTGTCTTCAGCAATGAGGCCTTGCTGTCAGTTTCTGGAGAGCTATCTATAGTCTTGGCAACATCCAGGGTTGTTTGTGAGTTCCCATGAATATCTTTAGCCAAGTCAATTAGATGGAACCCATTTCTGGTCCCATAAGCTGCATTTGGTTGTAAAAAAAAAAAAAATAGCCAGTTGGGGCTCTGTCTCCTCCATCACTTGGAATTTTTTTTTTTTAGATTGCCTTTATATATGAATATATTTTAGAAAGCTTCTTTTGTTTTAGGTTTGATCCTTATTTTAGATGTGTATTTCCATACTCTCTTCCTCATCCCCTCTTCCATCCCCCTTCCCATTTTATTCTCCTATTCAAGCCCCTCCCCGTCCACCTATAATTACCTATTATATTTTCTTTTCCTAGGGATATCTATGTGTCCCCTCTAGGCTTTTATTCTATACCAAACTTCTGATCTATGTATTGCAGTCTAAGACTTCATTGACTTAGCAGCCAATATTCACATGTTAGTAAATACACACCATATTTGTCTTTCCAGGTTTGAGTTACATCCCTCTAGGTGATTTTTTTTTCTAGTTGCATCCATTTACATGTGAATTTCAGGATTTCATATTTTTAATGTCTGAGTAATACTCCACTGGATAATTATATCCCATTTTCTTTTATTCATTCATCTGTTCACAGGCATCTAGCTTGTTTGCAGTTTCTGTTTATTTTGGATAGAGAAGCAGTGAGTGTGGACCAAAGTGTCTCTGTGGTAGGATGCAGCATCCTTTAGGTATATGCCTGAGAGCACTATAGCTGAGTCTTGAGGTAGATGGATTCCCATCTCCCTGAGAAACCACCATACAGATTTCTATAGTGAAGGTGGAAGTCTGCATTCTCATCAGAAATGGACAGGTATTCCTCTCTCCATCTCCTGGCCAGCGTGAGCTGTTAGTTGTTTTAGTGGTTTTTCACCACTCTGGCAGGTGTAAAATGAAATCCCCAAAGAGTTTTTGATTTGTATTTCCCTGCTGACTAAGGATGTTGAACTTTCTTTATTTTTTTTAACTGTGAGAAGCATTCTTTCATCTATTCAACAACTGGAAGACATATTTTTCTATCCCATTGTATTTTATAATGTACTTGCCTTGTTAGTTATTTACTGGGATAAAATGCTCAAAGGTGGTTACAACAAAAATGGCATCTTTACATTGATTTCCAAAAACAAAAACAAAAACAAAAAAATCCATGATACCACAATTAAGTTTAAGACTAAGCAATAAGACTAAGCAATATTTGCTCCATTACTAAAATTGATCGGAGGCTGAGGCTCTGTAATACACTGCATACCTTTAAATCTTTATAGCTCTTATCACCCGTATCAGGCAGCTCACAAATACCTATAACTCCAGTTCCAGGGGAATCCAACATCATCTCCCAGCTTTTGTGGGTACCCATATGTATACAGAGAGAGAGAGAGAGAGAGAGAGAGAGAGAGAGAGAGAGAGAGAGAGAGAGAATTAAAAAATAATTTATAAAAATTCCACCACCATTATGAACAAATACTATGTTATTAGTGAAACATAGGTTTAGAGACTCAACCAATTTTGACATGTCATTCAAGGTAAAGCGTGTTGCAGGATTTTCCCTGTCCAATCACATTAGGGCAGTGGGAGGCTTGTGATTGGACAGGAGAAGGGAGGCGGTGTGAGGAGTTGAGACACAGAGAGAGAGCAGGTCTGAGGAGGAGAGGGAGATCAGAGGCTGACATGGTGTTATCAAAAGGTTAGAATAATTGTGTTAAAGCTTTATCATGATCATTTGGCTCTGAAATGGCATCTTGTAAATTGTGTTACTATTGATACATAAATCTGATTGGCTAATTAAGCTTTAAGAGTCTGGATTCTACCAGGTAATTAGGTGTTGAGATGGCTAGCTAGGGGTTCGTGAGGCGTCCCATGAAAGTGAGAGAAACTGGGGGGGGGTGTAGTGGGGGCGTCCAAGAGATGGCCTGGTGGGAGCCATGTGGCCTAGCAGGACTGGTGGGTTGGCGGGGCCAAAAGACCAATGAATGAGATCACCAGGCGCAGGGGCTAGCTCTAGATATTTCCTGCAACAGGTGGCAAACCAACATGTTGGCTGGGCACGAATATACTAGAAATTTAAGATTATTAGTCGGAGAGTTAGAGCTTTATTTATTTGTTTATTGGTTGATGGTTAAGTAACTGTGTAACGCTAAAAGCAAGTCACGTGACTCAAGCACGGGGAAAGTTTTAACACAGTGACTGCTAAACGTGCTGAGGACCCCGGCTGTGGGAATTTACTGGGGGCTCTGAGTTGGGAGAAGAATGGAAGTTGCCTACCTCTTAGGGCAGAGGGATTAAACTGTGAATTTAAATTTAGGATTATTTGTTTTTAGAATAAATTTATATTCAGATTCTGTCACGTGGGAAATTTTGCCTGCGGTTCAGAACTAGATAGGCAATATGAGTCCCTGACTCCAGAGTAGAGAGTGCAGTGATAATCATTGCGTGCTTTGAACGGGTATTAATTTAACGTCTGTGGCTCCTGGTAGAGAGTTCAACAGACAGATATTGTACAGGTATTAATAAAGTAAATGTCTGTGGCTCTAGGCACAAAGCCGAATAGAAAGATGGCATAAAGATATATTGCTCTAACACATCTTAACAGAATACTCAAATTCTGTCTAATGTGGGCTCCATGGGAATTCTGGGTTTAAATCCTGCTTTGACTGAGCTTATAAACGGGTACAGATAGAAGTGTGATGTTGATTTTTGTGGTTGTATTATTCCTCTGGAAAAGAGGTCAAAATGAAGGTTTTTCTCGTTTGGCTCAAGGATATGCTGATTTGGGAAAAGGGTTTTGTCTTTTTGTTTTTGGGAAAAGTATTTAAGGTATTTATACCTTCCAGAGTGATATGGATCCAATGTGATGAAGGGACACTTCCGGAGGACTAGATTCCAGAGAATAAAACAAAAATATATTTGGATGATACTAAAATTTTGTTTTGAGGTTTATATATTCTAGAATATACAGCCTTGGTGAATTTCCTCGCCAGACATGCTAAACAGACCTGCTTGAACTCCTGATGTCCTGGACTTCAGCCAGACCCAGTCAAGGCACTGACATCAGAGACCGATCAATCCCGTCCCCCACCTTCCCCCCCCCCACCTTATAATATCTCAGTGCCCATATTCAGCTTGAAGAAGTTATGAAGAGTCATTGACCCAATTCCCTGAGCTTTGGGGCTGGAGATTGTCTTTCTAGGCAATGTAGAAATGGTCATATTTAGAACAGGGAGGAAATAGCTAAAATTGATTGTATAGCCATAATCTCATTTGGTAGAAATCTTTATAATTGTTATGAAGCTGAAGTCATAATTTCTTAAATGGTACATAATTTGACGCAAAATCAAAGGTTTTCATTGGCATAGAATTCTTCTATTGATACTAAAAATTTTGAAGTGCAGGGCTTAGACCCAGTCCTTCTATTGCTGTTTTTATAAACTGATCTTAGATGATTGAGACTGTGAGTTAAGGGCCAAATAGGAAATTCATGGCTCTGAGTTCATTGTTAGGGTGTTTTCAGTTATTTTAATTAGAAATGGCTGAGAGTAGGTAACAGAGAACAGTCCAGATTACTTTACATAGATAGTTGGTTTTCAAAAACATCAGAAGTTCACAGAATGTGACATTTAATGTTATTTATTCTCTTGTTGTTGAGACAAGTCTGCTCCTGACAGCATTTCCTTTCTTGGATTCAAAGAAGAAATTGAGCATCAATTGGAGTTGGTCCAATTGTGGCGAGAGAGCCATTAGGCAAGAATTGCCTCATTTCATCTGTAGACAAAATATTGTACAGAAAAAGGACATACTATGTGGAATAGTCCACTGACTAATCTCTGCCAAGACAGGGTAATCAGCCCTTCACAATTCTGCATTACAGAGGTCTGTCAGATGACCCTGGGCCAGAAAGTGGAAGAGTAATGCTCCAACCTTTTTAAGTATAAGGGACTGTCCAGGTGGTCAGTAGTCTCTATAAACTGGCTAAGTTTTGGAAGCTATATTTTGGGCTTCTCATATTTTCAGGTAATATTAGTCATTCTTGGATTTCTGACAGGGTTGAAGACTGGTAGTCTCGTAGCCAACCAAGCTGTTTGGCATGGAGAAAGATAAGATAGATTTAAGAGGATGGTTTTCAGATGGGTTACAATCTAAAGCCAGGACATGAGTAAGGTGTAGAATTATAAGTCTTTTAAGATAGGATAGATGGCACAGGTTCTATTTTATTAACAAAGATGATGGACTGGATGTTAGGTTTCTTGTACTTCATAAATTACAAAATGGTAATAGTTGTGTTCAATTATATCTGAGATAAAACAGTCTTTCAATTGGACAGAAAGGGGGAAGTGTTGCAGATAGCCCTGGGGGTAATTATATTTGATGTTAATTCTGTTCTCCTGTGAGGGGTTGTGAACAAGGAATGAGTCAGCACTCAGGTGATTTCCTGTAAACCTTCTTCCAACCTTAATGTATAAAATAGAGTCTAGAGCTAGTGATTGGGCAGAGAAAGGGGGGAAAGTGGAGCTGAAGGTTTTGGGAGAAAAGGAGAGAGAGAGAGAGGATTACTGGGGAGGATGAAGAAGGAAAGTGGAGCCGAAGCACATGGCCTGGAGAAACAGCAAGTTATATGGGTGTCTCTTTTATGGGAAAGATGGTAGGTAGATCTGGCCCATCTAGGCGTTCAGCATGTATTCATATTAATTGAATTGTGTTTTCATTGCCTGGGTTTATTTGCATTGGAGAAATACTGCAACAAAAGAGTTCTTTCTAACTGTGCTCAAAGATGTAGGGATAGTGTTAAAAGATGTCATAAGGAGAACATGATAAGAACTTGATCTACTCTAGTTTTGGTGATGGAGGGGGAAGGGGAAAGCCAAGCAATGAAGGATGCCTCTAAGTTCAGGAAGGCTGAAGAACTGAGTTCTGTCTGAGAGCAGAAAGAGCTGTATCACTAGGAACATTTTAATTTGTATTTCAGTACAACATGCTTTTAAACTTCTGATTAATGAAACTGTAAGATAATATATTTATTCTATTTTGTATCTCTGTGCCAATCAGGATTAAATAAAAAAATGAAAAAAAAAAACCTAACACACATTTATTAAATCCCACAGTTGATTCCTTAGTGTCTCAGCTAAGTAAAATAGAAGCTGTGGAGAAAATATCTTTCATAATACAAAGGGAAACTGAAACATTTCTACATTTCCTGGTAGTTTATAATTTTATATACAAACTATATTTGTCAAAAGAAACAAGTATCTTCATGAGATAACACCTAATATTGATCAGAAATTTCTAGTATAATATCAAAGAATAACCCTATATATGAGAGAATAAAACCATAAGGTAGTTTTAAATTTATGCAAACCCTCACACCAAAAAGAACTATCATGTTTATTTTTGTTCATCTCTAAGTATCCTAGCCAAGTTCCAAATGATAAAATATTTTTAACATGCTTTAAGATGTCATTGAAATAATGCTTTGATATGTTCTAAACGCATTCAGTTCCAAGACTTTGCTATATGCAAAAGCTCAAATATTAAATCCACTAACAGATGTCCAAGAAAATATATCAACATTTGGAAGGTCACATCATTTGGAGAGACAGCGGAAACAAAGAATAAAGAAATTAACCTTCTGGGAATGTTTGCTTCCTGGAAACTAAAATTCTTTAAAGTGAGAAATGTGAATTAAATCAAAAACTATTTTAAAGTAAGAGAACCTTGCGTAGTCAGAAGGAACCCCATAGATTTGATAATAAATTGAATATTTTCTATGGTAATGGGATAATATCCAATTGGAATTCAGGAATAAGATGCTAAATTATGTTTCTTTATCCACTGTGCAAAGCCAACTGTTAGAAAATTTGAGACAATTTAGAAATTCATTCACACTTAGGAGTTTAAAGACTTTACAGAAGGAAAGGAATAAAAGTGAGCTGAGAGAATACGTGATGCATCACCATGTTCAAGATGGACTGCCACTTTAAAATGGTGCATCAGAAAGGGAGAGGTGAATAGAGCTAATTGGAGAAGAGAAGATGTTGGAAGGTATATCCAGAAATTCCTCAGGTTGCCAACTATAGGATGCAAATGGAGATATGATAAGAAAGAAACTTCAGTGAACAGGTACATCTTTCATCAATACTCAAGTATGACTTACATTTCAGTCACTAACCCAACTCAACAGCTAATCGCTTAACATAAAATTATTTGCTGACTATGCCTCGCTGTTAATTTTACTAAAGAGTTACAGAAGCCTTTGTAGGTGGGAAGGAACCTGGAAGGGGTTGGGGGGAATAAATGAAACAAGTTGTGATTATATTTCAATTACAAACCCATTTAAAATAAAAAAATTAAGGAATTCTCTGACCAAAACAAATGAATAAACAAAAGAATCATTTAGGTGGTTTTCAACTATTTGTTTAATCTATCATTTGTAGAGTTCTTCTGAAAACAAAATTCTTATAATCTTTTTCTAGTGACCATTCAGCAATCCAAAGTGAATTATTGACCAATTCTTTATAAATATAAAACAAACAAACAACAAAACAGGAAGAAACAGTTAATAATGTGTGGGACAATGTAAGAAAGAATTCAGGTTGACTGGATTTTGATCATGTCTACTAATTGTCCTAGTTTGTGTAATTTCTGGGATAATGATCATGACCAAAGAGGAACAAGAAATAAGGCAGGAACTATGGAGGAATTCTGCTTCCCAGCTTGTTCTCTCATCTACCATTCTACTGGAGTGTATGCCCAGGGGTGGCACTGCCACCCTGTTGGCTGGGCCCTCTCACATCAACCATTAATCAAGACCATGGCCCCACAGACTTGCCTAAAGCGCAGTCTGGCAAATGATGTTCCCTCTCCCTAGATGACCCTAGTTTATGTCAAGCTGAAAAACAAACAAACAAACAAACAAAAAAAAACTAACCAGCAGACGAATTCTCAAGACTCAGATGCAGTGGTCAGGAGTCAGTAATATATTTCTTGAAAGTGTTATTCCTTGGGAAGAAAGATAAAAATTCAATGTTTGGTATGAACGATTAAAAAAATGTAGTATTTTCTTTGTTCATCCGACAAGTAGACAGTTTGAAACTTACAGCAGACATTTGGTGAACCACACGCACAACATTGATAAGCTCACAGAAAAATGGGAACGCTTTTCAAATATTATGGTAAAGAGAAAAACAAGAAATCAGAAATTCAGCTCCATGAATTCCTGGAGAGTGTTGTAAGACAAGAAGTCTGAGAATGGATTAAAGAGAGAAACGATAGTAGAACAAATGCTATAAAATTTGTATGGGGCTTTTAAAAATCTTGTGGTTCATTTGTTGCCAAGAGTTTAAGTCCAGGTCGATGTAACTCAGAGTGTTCAATAGAATCCTGATTCACTTGTGGATCAGGTGGGTTTTGATATTATGCAGGCTAAAGGCTTCCTTTTCCAATTTTTCTTTTCTGGGAATTAAATAAACCAGAGCTACTTTGTGGGTGTTTTTTAAAGAAGAAAATGGACTGCCAAGACACAATTAATAATATTGTATATATTTGAATTTACCATGAGGGGAACTTTTAGAAAGCCCCTATATGAGATCTTATTTTTGCAAACACACAGCCAAATATTTCCCCTAATTTGTGATTCTTAAAATGGCTCATAAGTATAAGCTTGTAGCCAAATTGAAGCATTAGCCAAACACATAGCATATCTAGCTTCTAGAACAAAACTAGTCACTTTTGGCCTGTTCACTAAAATGACCATTAATACAATCTTTTTATTTATCTGGAAGTAGCTAAATGTATTTTAATATATTAACATGAGTTTATATAGACTTTGACTATGAAGAAAACATCACTTTGTGATGTTATCCAAGAACATAGACCTTATGTGAAGAGACAGGAGTCAAAGAAAGTAAGTACAAAAGGAGAAAGTTCATAGTCTTCCACTCTTTTTTTTTTTTTTTTTTCTTTTAGGGTTATTTATTTTATGTACCTGCCAGCACTATAGCTGTCCTCAGACACACCAGAACCAGAAGAAGGAAACAGATCCCATTACAGACTGTTGTGAGCCACCATGTGGCTGCTGGGAATTGAACTCAGGACCCCTGGAAGAACAGTCAGTCCTCTTAACCATTGAGCCGCCTCTCTATCCCCAGTCTTTCAACTCTTAAATTAGCATTATATCTGTGTTTTAGAGGTTATGACCCACAAGAATATGCACTGACACTATTATCCCTTTCCCATTGCCAGTTGATCACAGCCAACTATTACCAACTGGTCAGTGTTAGTGTGGCAGATTAAAGAGATTTTAGTTTACAGTTCAATGTGCAGTCTATCGGGGTGGGAAAGTTGTGACAGCATTGAATTGAAGCTACATATTGCATCACATTGACAATCAGGAAATGGTTAGGGATGAATGTATGCTTCTCTCAATCCCCTCTCTTCATTTATTCCAACAGACTCCTAACAAAGGAATAGTGGACCCACAGTGGACATGCCAATTAGCATATTCAGAGGCCCATCACTCAGTGACTCTAGAGTCTGACAAGTGGACCATTAGCACTAGTAATCATAATTAGTATACTCAAATGAATTGCAATCTCTAATGCATTCAAATTTTTGGAAGAAAAAATTTGAACAAAACTATTTTAGTGAGCTTTCAGAATAGCAGGTTATTATTATTCTGCAAATCTATAGTTAGAAGGACACACACTATGATCCAGTACGTATCATCAATATTTGTCAATCTATCTGCCCATGCATCCATTTTTTTGTTATATATTTTTCTTACCATGAGTTTTTGTGAGGTTTAAACTTAAAATGTCTTTAAATAGTCATTTTCAGCTTCCATCCAATAAATAACTATAATTTGTAAACTCTGTGTGCAAAGAACACCTAATTACCCCTGCTACACTCATATAATGGCTCTTATGATGCTTTATAATACTCTTCATACCCTTAGCCCTCTGGGTTGTCTATGCTGAGTTCTTTTAGTGCTGGCCGAGGAAAAGCATAGCTATCATGTGTGCTGCTCATAATGAATGCATGCCTGGAGTAATGAAAACAAGTACTTGGTTATAGTAGGAAGGTAAGAAGACAATGGGTGCGCAAGTGAGAGCAAAGCTCAGAGAGCAGCAGCTTTCTTGGGAACATGGAAATCCTTCAAGTAGGAGATGGTGTTTTCCAGAGAAAGTTCTTCAGCAGAGCAGAAAAAGCAGCTTGGCATTTCCTCAAAGTACTCAGAAGACCCATGGAATGTAGAGATGGTGACGTCAATGCAGTATGTAAAACCAGATGT
The DNA here is from genome assembly GCF_900095145.1 of Mus pahari. NCBI lineage: Eukaryota > Metazoa > Chordata > Mammalia > Rodentia > Muridae > Mus > Mus pahari. Next base: position 74,873,247 of record NC_034598.1, on the reverse strand, counting down.
GAACTGACTTTAGTGGCCAAGATAAGAATTTCATATTTTTATCAATAAGTAAAAATGAGACAGTAAAGTTTTCTTGTCTGTTGAGATTTGGAGTTGGGGTGGGTGCAATTCTATGCTTCAGTGCAGTGTGTGTGTGTGCGTGTGTGTGTGTGTGTGTTTGTGTGTGTGTGTGTCTGTTTCCTTCTAGTTCTTTTGATCACCAGGAATATTTATTCATATTTTAAATAATAACATTGATAAGTAAAATGAATGAAATGATCAGTAATTGAACTGATTGAGATCAGTCCTAGGAAACTCAGAAACTTATAATAAGAGGAGAAAGTGGAGAAGAGCCTCAAACACATGGGCACAGGGGAAAATTATCTGAACAGAACACCAATGACGTATGCTCTAAGATCATAAAATTGCAAAGTTTCTATAAGGCAAAGACACTGTCAATAAGACAAAAAGGCAACCAACAGATTGGGAAAAGATCTTCACCAATCCTACATCCTATAGAGGGCTAATATCCAATATATACAGAGAACTCAAGAAGTTAGACTCCAGAGAATCAAATGGCCCTATTAAATATGGGATACAGAACTAAACAAAGAATTTTCAACTGAGGAATGCCAAATGGCCAAGAAGCACCTAAAGAAATGTTCAACAGCCTTAGTCATCAGGAAAATGCATATTAAAACCCTGAGATTCCACCTCACACTAGTCAGAATGGCTAAGATCAAAAACTCAGGTGACATCAGATGCTGGCAAGGATGTGGTGATAGAGGAACATTCCTCTATTGTTGGTGGGATTGCAATCTGGTACAACCACTCTGGAAATAAGCCTGGCAGTTCCTCAGAAAACTGGGGACCCAGCTATACCACTCCTGGGCATATAACCAGAAGATGCTCCAACATGTAATAAGGATACATGTTCCACTATGTTCATAGCAGCCTTATTTATAATAGCCAGAAGCTGGAAAGAACCCAGATGTCCTTCAACAGAGGAATGGATACAAAAAAATGTGGTACATTTACACAATGGTGTACTACTCAGCTATTAAAAATGGTGAATTCATGAAATTCTTAGGCAAACGGATAGAACTAGAAAGTATCATCCTGAGTGAGGTAACCCAATCACAAAAGAACACACATGGTATACACTTGCTGATAAGTGGATATTAGCCCAAAAGCTCAGAATACCCAAGATACAATACACAGACCACATGAAGCTCAAGAAAAAGGAAGACCAAAGTGTGGGTGCTTTTATCCTTCTTAGAAAGGGGAACAAATTACCCATGGGAGCAAATATGGAGACGAAGTGTAAAGCAGAGACTGAAGGAAAGGCCATCCAGAGACTGCCCCATCCCATATACAGTCACCAAATACTGACACTATTGTGGATGCCAAGAAATGCTTGCTGAAAGGAGCCTGATATAGCAGTCTCCTGAGAGGCCCTGCCAGAGCCTTACAAATACAGAGGCAGATGCTTGCAGCCAACCATTGGAGTGAGTGTGGGGTCCCCAATAGAGGAATTAGAGAAAGGACTGAAGGAGCTGAAAGGGTTTGCAACCCCATAGGAAAAACAACAATATCAGCCAACCAGATACCCCATAGTTCCCAGGGATTAAACCACCAACCAAGGCTCCAGCTGCATATGTAGCAGAGGATAGCCTTGTTAGGCATCAATGGGAGGAGAGGTTTTTGGTCCTATGAAGGCTAGATGCACCCTCCAGTGTAGGGGAATTAAGGGTGGGGAGGCGGGAGTGGGTGGGTGGATGGAGGAACACCCTCATAGAAGCGGGGGGGGGATGGGATATGGAGTTTTTGGAAGGGGGGAAACCAGGAAAGGGGGTAATAATTGAAATATAAATAAAGAAAATATCCAATTTAAAAAAAACTGAAAAATACACATTTTTCCATGAGCTGTAAAAGATGTAGATATAAACATAGATTAGTGATTATGTGCTTAAAGAATCAAAGCATGCATGCATACACTGGGCAAAACATCTACTCATTTCTCCCAGCAACAAAGTTATAATCTAGTAAATTCATGTCACTTTCTGTTTTCAGTATTGTGAATGTTGTTGAGTTGTCAGTATTGTATCTTTCTTTTTGTAGCTTGCCCTCTCTCTCTCTCTCTCTGGGTTGGATGTGATTGTTGCTGCCTTGAATCAGAGCTGTTGTGATCACATGGATGTCATCCATGCAACCCTCATAAAACTGGGCCTATTAACATTCCTTGTCAAGAAAGACCTGGGCTTTAGAGATCTCATGGGGACTATGGGAGTCACCAGGCTCAGACGCTTTCACAGGTCCTTCATCAAGGCAGCTCTGCTTCCCAGGGTTCACAGGAGCTAAAGAGATACTGTGGAATGCACTGTTCAGTTGTGTAGTTGCCTGTAAATCACCCAACAGACTCCAGTGACACATCGGTTGTGAGTTGTCACCTATGCTGGGATGGGATGTTTTGATGAAATGGCATACCTGTCTCTAGGTCACATATCAGTCTATAAGTAACTCTCGAAAAACTCATTGGTTCACCAAGTTGGGTTGGGTGGGTTATTTTCTTTAGTCTATTGGTGCTCTCTGGGATAAATAGATGTTTCCCCAGAAAAATTAATGTGAAATACATATACATAAGTTTCTAGTTCTAAGAATATATGTGTAGTGGGGTGGGGTAGCACACACCTTTATCTCTAGCATATGTGAACAGAGGCAGGTTATCTCTGTGACTTTGAGACCAGCCTGGTCTACACAGTAAGTTCTAGACCAGCCATGGCTACAGATAGAGACCGTGTTTCAAAAACAAAACAAAAATATGTATATCAGTATATTTTTTGTTGGTTCAGCCTGAAGTTGTCAATTAAAACAAACTTAATCTCTTTATTCTTCTCAACCATTATTCAGTACCTAAATTTAACTCACCTCAGAATTCTTCCCTGTTGTTAGGAATAACAGATCTAGAAAGGTTTATACTGTTTTTGCCACCAGAACAACAGCATCTTCCTCTAACTGCTGAGAAGTAGCTCTCTTATTGTCATCCATCATGCTGCCTGCCTTACACATGTTCTTGTGGTCCATCTACAACATGCTATCCTAGTTTTTTCATATAGACATTACCAGGGTGTGTTTGAGAGTGGCTTCCTATTTGAGCTCCATTAGTTAGCACTGTGCCTCGGGTGAGCTCAGCTTGGATCTCATGCCCTTTGGTGTTTAGAACCACAGCAATGGTTCAGTAGAGAATGATCAGAAGCAAAGTGTTTCATGCTTGTGCACACTGAACAGTTAGTTACTCAAGCTACAGTCATTGCAGACTGAATCATCTCCTTCAACATCCCCAGTGATTCATTGTGGGCTCATGGGGCAAATGATGCTCGTGGGATTAACAAATACATCAATATTCAGGGAGCAGGTCAATGAGAGCGTGACAGCCCTAGCCACATGAAAATGTTGGGTTACAAAGCCCCTTGTGATTATACTGAGCCTAGTAAGACAATCTTTTCATCTCAAAATAATTAATCACATCTGCGAGGTCACTTTTATAATATAATTAATAATAATGTTAATACACGGCAGATACTATATTCACAGATCAATGACTTGATGTGATTTTATTTTTCTTATTTTTAATATTTATTTTTTACTTTACATCCTCATAGAAGCTTCCCCTCTCTCATCTTCTCCAAGTTCCTCCCTTTCACCTTACCTCCTCTATTCCCATTCCCTTTTTTCTTAGAGAAGAGGAAGCCTCCAGTGGATATCATTCTGCCTTAGCAGATCAAGTTGCAGTGGGTCTAGGTGCATCTTCTATTGATAGTAGCCAAGGCTGTCCAGTTAGGACAGTGTTCCATAGGCAAGCATCAGAGCCAGATTCTGCCCTTGCTCCGGATGTTAGGGTTCCCACATGAAGAACAAGCTGTCCATCTGTTACATAGTGTGTGGGGTCAAGGTCTGTTCCATGCATCCTTTTTGGTTGGTAGTTCAGTTTCTATGAGCCACTATGGTTCCAGGTGAGTTGATTCTGGAGGTTTTCTTGTGATGTCACCCTCATAGGTTCCTGGGAGTTTCCCTTGTCCTACGCTTCTAGCTCATCCTAGAGATGCCCCCGCCTTCCCAGTTCTCTCACCCTCTGTTCTTCCCACACTTGGTTATTCTACAACCCTTCTCCCACCCAGTTTCTTCTCTCCATCCATCCACGATTTCTATTTTATTTCTTCTCCTCAGCAAGATTCAAGCCTCCTCCCTCAGGCCCTCCTTGTTACTTACTTAGCTTCTTTAGGTCTATGGATTGTAACATGAGAATCCTGTAGTTTATTACTAATATGCAATGTGAACATTTAAAGAGAGATCCTAACCTACTAAAATCACCACACTAAAGGAATGTATAACTAGCTGGAAATAAACATAAATTTTTATTAGTAAATTGATTGTAGCTACCTTGGGAATTTTGTCAGCATAATTCTTGACCTGCTATGCACTTGGGTGAAGGTTGAGCTCCCCATGCCTTATGTTCCCCACCTAGTGAAATGGAAAACAGCCTTGAAATGACTGGGGACTTAAGGGGCATTATGGAAATTAAATGAAATATCACTTAGGGAGTTTTTGCTTTATTATCTGAGTGTCCTGTGGGCCTTTTTTCTTTTTTTTGAATGAAACAGTTTTTATTGCATATTTGCTGGGTTGAATATCTACTGGGGACACACTGACATTACTTGATTAAATTGTAGCCTTTTAAAAAAGATATATTTATTTTATTTTATATGTATTCATAGTGCCTGCGTTCACATATATGTGTGCAACATGTGTGCCTGGTGTCATGGATGACCTGGAACTAGAGTTACAGACAGCTGTAAGCTGCCATGTGGGTGCGGAGAATTGAATCTGAGTGGTCTAGAGGAATTCTGATCACTAATCCATTTCTCCAGCCTAAATTGTAGCCTTAAAAAAGAGAATAGTTTGAATAATCTGTGCAATTCCATGGATTATTGCCCCAAATTTTCACATGAAAAATGATTACATGATGGCTGGTGTTCTTTAAGCTACTTTCTGTCTGTAAAGGTTAATATACTTATATTCTCTAGCATGAATTGGGGATCAAGCATATAAATTAAGGTGTGTTCTTAGATGTTCTCCATTTTCATGTACATTCTTACATTAAAAAATATGACAAAAGCCTTTGCCCAACACAAATTTAGCATATAATTGGAACTGATTGTGATAAAAGGGAGCACACAAGAACAAAATGAATGCACTTCATAGTTGATACATCTAACTTTAATTTCCAAATTTGCCATAAATTGTATCCTTGACTCTTTTCTTTAACCTCTGTAAATTTCAACTTTACCACTTTGAGAATGGCAATAATTCCATTACTTTAGATGTGAGTATCAAGTAAGAAAAAAAAAAAACCACCTTAGAATGTATAAAACAGTGGCTGTCAATAAGTGTAATTATTATCTTAATATGTTTCTTAACTACAGTCTAACTAGCAAATAATTCTTTGAATAGTATATATAAAGCTACCATAGAATTAGAAAAAGAAATTTTTAAGTTTAGCTGGTTTCTGAAACTGATAAGGAGTTGTGACTCATTACAAATGGTTGGCTTTTGGTGCTCTTACATCATGAGCTATGCAGAAATACATACACACCAATTTCCACACAGTCTAATGTACCTTCAATGATGGGAGTTCCCTGCAAAAATTAAAAAGAAGCATACTGCTCTGAGTGCTGTTGAGAGCATTGTCTTTCCATATTTTAGATTTCCCAAGCCTGGGAAAAACAATCGATTCTATAGGTGACTCAGTGGCCTGATTGCCAAACTTCTCTATTCACCTCAACATAATCAGTAACTTGCTCTATTAAGACCCCTCAAGAGGGTAGTCTGGTGCAAGGTGGAAGTCATAGTTTTATCTGATCAATCATAGATATAACACACCATCACTTCACTCTGTTGGGGTTATGGTAATGCTCTGCAGAGCTGAGTGTACTAGGAGTCATAGATCATTGAAGCTTTGGTATAAGCTACCAATTAAATGATTGGTGCCAAATGGATTTTCAAATGGCTTGCTATTATTTTTCTCTCCTACCAGCAGTGACAAGAAATACATTTTATTATAAGTGCTTTTAAATTTTATATAGTAGTAGGTGTGCACATGTCAAGTGTTTATTAATACAGTTCAGATATGTCAGGATTGTTTACAGTTCTGTATGTGTGGTGCATGCATACATGTATGAATGGACCAATGTGTGTGGTTGATGTGTGCATGCCAGAGTTTTATATAAGAGATTGTTGGGAATTGCTTCTAATGCTTTATTTCCGGCTCCCGAAAGCCATGCTTCCCGACTTGAGGTTCTCTGCCCCAAGCTGGGCTTCAATAGTAAAGAACTGCTGTACAGCCATTGGCTGGGCAGGGAAAAAGGGCAGGACTTTTAGATTGCACAGGCAAGGGACCAGGAGAGAGGAGAACTGCCATGACTCAGAGGGAGAAGGATCAAATTTAAGAGCTGCAGGAGAGAACACATCCAGCAATGTAGGTGGGAAGGCGCTATCTAGAAGGTAACAGGACAGCAAAGATAAAACATAGATTGAGAAGGTGTTCAGTCCAGAACACCGGAGGGAAGTGTGTGCTAGCTGTGGGGAGGTTTAGAAGTGCCCAACCATTGAGCTAGTCAAGGTATATGAAAATTAGCTGGCACATTCGGGCACGCATGCATGCGTATATTTCATTTGCAAATGTGGAAAGGTCTTGGGCACATGCAGCGTACATGCATGAACTCATTGCTACAAGATTTTTTTTTTTTTATGTTCATTCATTGATTCATTCATTCATTAGAGACAAAGGCTCTTAATTGAATCTGGAACTCATGGCATGGCTGGGAGCCTCCAAGAATCCACTTGCCTTCTCTCGAATGCTGGGATTATAAGAGTGTGCTGCCACAACCAACTGCTTACAAGGGTGTTAGGGATCCGAACTCAGGGCTTAATGATTATTGAGCAAGCACATTGCCTACTGAGCCATCTCCTATTTCCATGGCTATAGTCTTTTATATAGTAGTCTTGTACATGTTTTGTTATATTTTTTCAATAAATGTTTTATACTATTGCATTTTCCAGTTCACGATTGCTATGTAGAAATATCACTTTAAATATTTTATTACCCTATTAATATTCATTCTTTTATGTAACATATTTCATGTACAGCATATTCTCTTAATATTTTAGTGAGGTTCCCTGGCTTTACTTATTCCTTCATAAAAAAAAGAGAACCCCTTATACTTTCTTTCCTAGACTATTTTGAGATTTGAATTACACATAAAATAAATTTCATTCATATATATATATATATATATATATAGTTATATCACATTTTAAAAAATTATAGCTAGCATTATTTTATATTGGCATAATACATCATTCACATGTTCCTCTGGATCTACACTCCTCTATAGTTCACTTCCTTTTACTCTTAAGATTATATTCAGAAAGCATGATTCCATGGTTAAGATCACTCTTGCAAAGGAACTAGATTTGGTTCCCAGCACCCACATGGAGGATCACAACTTTCTGTAGCTCTATTTCTAGGAGATATGAAGGCCTCTTTGGGCATCATGGGCACCAGAAACACTAGTATATTTATGTACATGTAGGGAAAATATATACATACATAGAAAAATTAAAACAATTTTTAAAAGAATGGTGTTCATTAATTTCTATATGATGGATATTCCAGGGCAATTTATTTTGCCTTTGTAACTAAGGCAAGCTTTTATTTTTAATAGTAATTCCTTTTCTTAATACAATATATTATGATCACGGTTTCTCCTCACTCATGTCCTCCCAGATCCTCTCCAACTCCATATCCATCAAAACCCATGGCTTCATTTTCTCTCTTTCTCTCTTTACAAACAAACAAGCAAGCAAATCAAATAAGCAAACCAGTCACAAGAAAGAAAATCCGAAGAAAAGGCACCAGGAATAAACACACAAAAGAGAACCAAACTAAAACTCATAAAGACACAAAATCAGAAATCACAATCTATAAACAAAAGACTGGCAAGAAAAAAAGTACCCAAATAAAGCAATATGAGACAAAAAAAAAATCTACAAAACTACCATTGAGTTTGTTTTGTGTTGGCCATCTGTTGCTGGGCGTGAAGCATTAAGTAGTTTTTGTACTCAGTGAGATGCTGTTAGAGAAAACAGATTTTTTTTTTCCTTTGCAAACATATAGATTTTTGGTTAGGGATGAGAGCTCATTTCTTCTTCATGCTGTGACCTCTCTGGTCTTAGACCTGTGCTGGTCCTGTGGATGTTACCACAATCTCTGTGAGGCAGAGCTTGTGTGACAGTCCTATTGTGCCTTTTACCTTTTTTCTCTCTTTCACAGAGTTCCTGAGATCTTGAAAGAGGAAATTGATGAGGACATTTCATGTAGGACTGTTTCAATACCTTTCACTTTCTGCACACTGTCCAGTTGTGGGTCTCTACTCCTTATTAGTTCCCATCTACCACTGGAAGGAGCTTTTGATGATGAGTGAGTAAAATACTGATCCATGAGTCCAGCAGACTCTTGTCAAGTCATTTTCTTCCTATATACCTTTAGCAGAACTACGGTGTTTGACTTTCTGTCATGCCCATGGCCTATGTCATCTCAAGTTCTTGGCTGCTTGCAGTGTCAGGCATGGGTTCCATCTCATGGAATGGGGTTTAAATTCAGGAAGATATTGCTTGGTTACTCCGATGGTTGTGCCATTCTTGTACCAGCATTTTACACAGGCAGGTCACTATTGTAGATTGGAGCTTTCTTAGTGGGGTTAGTGTTTACCTTTCTTCTCTAGTAGCATACAAAGTACCTTCCATTACCATGAATAGTTAGTGGGGGTGAAAGCTTTAGTTAGGCATTTGTATTTCATCTTTTGAGAGCTCTGTTTAATTCTCTCTACCTTTTTAAATTGGGCTGTTTTTTGATGTCTGGGGCTTTTTGCTTGTTTATTTTCTAAATCTTTATAATAGTATCTTAGATATTAACTGTCAGTTTTACTGCTTTTCTTGGTTTATTTCTTGTACTTTTGGTTGCTTTTAAGATGGTTTCCATGTATTTGGTTGAAAAATGGTTGAAAACATTTACATTAATACATGGATGTAACTTTTGGAAAATATTTAACAATTACTCCTTCAAATATAATTTTGACTATTTTCTTCTATAATTTCAATTAAATGAATGCTACTTCTTACCTTTGCATTTTCCTGTCTGCAAGGACAACTGGTTTGTGCAATTCATTTGCATATCTGTTTACTATTTTTATCTTTGGCTCTGTTCAGTCTAAAACTAAAAGTAGTTTCTATCATTTTTTAGGTCTAGAATGTACATTTAATTTATTCTCATAAAATTCACACTTTTGTTTTCTCTTAATTCTTTTTCTGCTAACAGTAGTAGGAAATAATTGTGTCTTATTTTTATTCTCCTGGTGACAACCCCTCCCCTGCACCACACTCCATCTTTGGATACCTAGCTCAGAAATCAGGTAAAAGAAAGTGGAAGAGAGAACACTGTGTTTAGTTATCTTCATTGCAGCTCTCCCCCTCTCTTTAGGACTTTGTCACCAAAGCAAAAGGCTAAAATGTAATATAGTTCAGTCTACCTTTCCTGCCAAACTCAATAATCTATGGTAGTGCAGAGTTCAGACTATCTAATGGAAAGGATCAACGTAATTTATTAAGCAACACAAAAACTTCAGCAGTTTGTCTCTGCAAATCATGAGTCAGTCTATATATTCTACACAGAGCTCACAAATGCCCCCAAAGAAAATAATGTACCCAAAATTAGCTCTTCTAGGAAAGCCTTTTCTTTTACCTGGATTCTAATATCTGTGATCCTCATTATTTTCACAGGTCTTCAATGTATTTTTTTTTTTTAAGAAGTCTTTCATCTGTAACTGAATATTTTCCTTTGAACCAGATTCACCTTTTGGATATTGATGATTTAATGATGTGTTATGGATGTTCAAAGAACTTATCACTTTGGAACGTAGTAATTTCCCTTAATTTATATTATAGGTGGGCATACAAACATTCCTCATGGATATCTTTTGTTCCTCAACTAATAAAGAGTTTTCTTTTCTGTCATTCACTGTGGTCTTGAAATTTACTGTCAGGCCAACTGTTACAGCAGTTTGCCCTTGGTTCATATTTTTCTGATGCTCTTATTTCCTCACATGGATTTTATAAGTAGACTGCTGAACCCTTGTATTTTTAACAAATAATTATTCAAACATTAAATTTTGATAAAATGAAAACCGATCAATCCTTTAGTAATTAAATTTAATCTATTTATATATATTTTAGTTTTGCTATATAAGCTTTTAACATATTGTATCTTTTTGCCATCTCCACAGTACAAGATTTTTCTTCTGATGGCTGAGAACCGATTTCTCTTGTAATACTTGCCTTTTACATACAATTCATGCTTTATTTCAGCAGGTCAACATCCTAAACTTTGTCCATGTCTACAGTAGACAAGCCATCAGCAGGCTTTCTTATCCCTTTGGACTTTCTTTGAACTAACCCCCTGTGGTGGCTAATCTTACCTACTTGATTGAGTCTTATCAGTATAGCATAGTCCTGGGTGTGCCCATATAGGTTTCCAGAGAGGATATTAAGGGAATAATTAAGGGATGAATATGGGTGACACCATACTGGATTGAAGAAAAGGGAGAAAGAAAAAGTTCATAAAGCCCAAGTATTCTCTCCCCCAGATTACTGGCTCCCATCATTTTGCTCAGGTATGTTCACCTTGCCATGATGGGCTGAAACCCTGAGCTAAGATCAATCATTTCTTTGTTCTCCCTCAGGCATTTGCCCTAATGGCAAGAAAGTGGCTAGTACCTCCTTTCTCTGATTATTAACAATATGTAAATTACTTATTCTTATAATTATTCTTAAATTTACCCATTGGGCATGTGTTTGGAAGAGTTATATGATTGTGTGATATTCAGTACACAATGGAATTCATAATTTGGTGCCTAAAAACTATTCACTTCCAAGGTCAGTCATATGGCCTGTTGTAATGCATCAAAATCAGGACCATGGTTATTAATAACCAAAGAAACTCCTGATCATTGAATTAGTTCTCGACTGTCTGTAACTTAAAGGTTCTCAGTAATCTTGAGTCGATCTTTCCAACTGTTGTAATTAATGTATATACACACACACACCCCTACCTACTTTATTCATAGTTTTATGTGGTTTAGTTAGGCATTTTGAATAACCCAAACCAAAGTATAAAAGAGATGGTTACTGAGTTCTGATACTTAAGTTTTTAAAGAAGGATAAATTACAATGATTTTTGAGATCTACTTTATTCAAAGCAGAAGTAGAAAGGCACCAAATTCTTATAGAACATAAACTTTTTTTGATGGGTTATATCCACTTCACTGACATAAATAGAGACGTTTTTGATGAAACGTATTTTAAAGAATTTGCCTGAGACAAAACTTCAGACTTTTCCTAGTGCCTTTGCTATGTCCCTGACAGCAGTAAAGGAGCAAGGCAGTATACTAATCCAATTTTAAGCTTAGTTTTCATTTTAACTTATTCCAGAATTATTTTTAGGCTATCTATGCATAAACATTAGTACTGAATCTAATTACTTATTTGCTGTTATGACCATCACTAACAAATATTTTAGCATGTACATAAGTCAGGTTGCATTTAGCAATTAGAAGAGCTAACATTTTATGTTTACACAACTAAATGTATATACTAAGTACTTGAAATGTGTCTCTGATTTTAAGTATACCAACTCTTTAAAAAACATGAAGAAATAAAATAACTTATCCTAAATTACAGTAAGGGTGATAACCTGGATTTGAAACTGGAGAAATGCTGAAGTAAACATTATATAAGATTTCAAATTTGAGTTTAGTCTCTTCATTTTCTAATATTTGAAAATATAGCATTATCAGGAATTATAATGTATGACCTGCTACACACAGGTCATTTCTAACAAACTATATGTCATCTCACCGATTTCTTTCTGTACACACATAACTTTGCATTTCAACATCACAAGACAATCAGGCTGAAAGTTTTAAAAAGTAACAATTTAATAATGAATATTTAGAAATGTGATACACACAAACAGCATAGTAATATAAAAATGCATACAATTTTAACTATTTTTTAATGAACCCTTAATATGGATAAGTGACAAGTTTTAACAGTTACCAGATATTTGTGGGGGAGGGGCTCATTTTAAATATCATTTGGCCATGCAAATAAAAAAATAAATATGACAAATATATGGATTTTGAAGTATAAATTGACATACAAATCTATATATTCTTAATAATTTTCATTAAAGCATCTTTGAAGCATTCTATAACATGAAGTTGAAAACTCAGATGTAAAGAAAGGCATATTTTATTAGAATTGTGTAATTCACACACGAAATACCTAAGAGTATACATAAAACGTTAAACAAAGTGATATAACTAGTTATCTTATTGTCCACGTCATTGACGTCAGATAATCACATTGGGACTGGGCAAGGACGTACATGCCAGTCTTCCCAGGCACACAGGGAGGGAACTGCAACAGGATCACTGGAGCCTTTGAGTTCAGACCTGTTTGAGCATCATTATAAGGCCTAGCCTGGAAGGGGAGGGTTGGTGAGTGGGGCTATTCACTAGAAGAATTAGAAAACTCCCAATTTTAAATGTTAATAGGGAAACAAAAACTATAGTAGCAATTTAGAATTGAACTCCACTTTCCCAGGAGTGGTGAAGAAGAAACATAAGATTGTCAAAGCTTTGCTAGAATTTATGACAAGTAGATTTGTAAAATGTTGAAAATTAAGCTATATCCTTTTATATCTGCACACAATCCTGTGATATGTCTTGTTTTGTTTTTTGTTTTTTGTTTTTTTTGTTTTTTTAATTGAGATATCCAAAGTGCTAAACCATAAGATAGTAAACTGGGCTTAAATGTTTACATTCTCATGTCTTCAAGATGTCAGCTTTGAAGCAGCTGGGGATGTAGAGATATTTATTGTATCTTCTCACCTGAATAGTTTCAATAAAATTTCACGGACTTAAGAAATATTAATTTGACCATAACCAAGTTTGATAGAATTTACTATTTATATTTTCAATAGAATATATTCCTTAGTGGGATTTAAGCCATTAAAAATTAATTGGGTTGTATTACTAATTTACAAGTTTAACACAGGAGAAAAAAAGAGGACCTTTTCTGAACTAATTTAGAGCAGTAGCCCTGAACTCTTAACTATAGATGAGAATCACTCAAAGAGGTTTTGGGAAAGACTGAAGCATGATTCAATTTCAGAAAAGCTCCCATGGGATTCTAATATGAAATGAGGTTGGGTATCATTGATTGGTAATAATTAATAATTGCTATTCAAGATGGACTTGATTTAAATAAATTAAAATTCAAGTATGAGTATTTTGTGACAGACATTATTATGAGTGCTAATAAAAGATGTTTTTCTATAAAAATTATTGGATATTAATATTTATCCTAATCACTTGACTAGCTATATAAATTTACTAAAATAGTCTTCAAACTTTTATTATGCTTGCTATCATAAAAGGTTTTCCTTTGACTTTACGTACTGAGCTGTCCTCCACTTAGAATTTTCATTGTAGTGATTATCAGCAAAAACTTTTCTAGAGATATACAGAGAGAATAGTAACTTCATCTTCAAGTTATAGTACATGAGGTATTCTCCACTCCATCTCTGAAGTCACAAAGATACACTCTAAAAACCGAAATAAGATACTGCTTTGATGGTTACCAAAATCTCCTGGGTCAAGAACTAACACCCACTGGCTTTAGTGCTAGAGTTAAAATATCTTAAAAAAAAAAAAAAGAAAGAAAGAAAGAAATCTATGTTAGATCCTCTGGGAAACTAAAAGGAATGGGTCTTTAATGCAGAACATGTTTCTTGTGACCTATTTATAAAAAATTTCTTAGAAAACATTATGGTTTCTAAGATATAATTAGAGATTAGTTAACTCAAGGGAACTAACAATTTTAACTAAATGTTTAAAATTTTTATGAAAGATCAGTAGTTAAAATAAATACTTAATAAAATATATACCATAAAAGAAATCTAGTGTTTAAAAGTAAATGTCACATTGTGTTGCCTTCAGTTAAACAAAACTGAGTGTAGTGGCTTAGGTATGTAAGAATGGTTAAGGTATTAGTTTGGAAACAGAAAATTGATTTTAACTTAAAACCAGAGAGAATAAGATGGAAGAGATTACTCTAATTACTCTAAAGCTTAAAGTCAGAAGCAGAACACTTTGGGGAGCAAGGGTCAATGAGTAGTCATGGTAATGTAGCTTATGTCAGAGCACTCTCAGTGAGAGAGAGAATACAGTATCAGTGAGCACCGCTAGGAGTGTGTATGTATAACGCTTCACCTGCTTTACAGTTTACAGTGAAGGACAAAATGCATTCCTAACCTAAAATGTCATCTATGTGATACATGATTTACTTTAAAATGTTTTTTTTTCTACCATTCCTTCTAATCCCAATGAAAGAACACAGTATACATTTGCAATACAATGTCGCTTGGTTTATGAGAATTACTGAAGAAAAGAGAATGTCCATTTCTGGATGCAAAGAGGTAAAGAAAAATGAAAAGAGTTAATAAATGGGAATTCACAAACCCCAGTACATTCCGGACTCATCTCCAAGGATTCATCCTTACACCCCATACATATTATTTCGATCAGATTAGGAGAAACTTACCAGTACTCCCACCCTTTGCTTTGTATATTAAACCCACACCTTTTCTTTCTATAATAAAAGTTTCAAATTGTGACCTGCAATTTGTGATTTCTCTTTTAGTCATCCAAATTAAAATTTGTGTCCTAGCTTATAAAATATATATCCTGGGACAGGTAGGTCTTCAGTGAAACTCTCATTTTGATCCTATATAGAAGATCTTAAACAGTTTCTGAAAAACCAGTATATATTCTTGACATTTTTCTGTCTCCAGAACAAGCAAACACATGATATAGACTGAAGGTCTTGCAAACATTGTTACATGACACAGAATTAGTATTATTCTCCATTTAAAATACGTTCAATCTCTTCTAGCCTTTTCAAAGCAGCAACTCTTTTCTTCTCAATTTCTTTGATGTCTTTTGTTGTTTTATGGGGGGCATCTTGGTCTGCATTTTCTGTTGATTGCTTGTTGGATTTAGAGTTTCTGTTATCGTTTGCTTTTAAAATTTGTGGTGGTCTGGATTCACTGCTTTTTTCTTTTACATCCTCAGAAGGGATTTCATCTCTCTCCTCTGTACCTGTAGTCTTATCAACTGGGGCCAGTGGCTGCTCCACAATACCAGAAGAGGAGATTCTATCCCTGACTATACTCAAATGGCGTTGAATATACTCCTCATGTGGTGCTAATGCCAATGTTTCCACAAGACACCTTTCAGCTTTTAGTAACTCCTTCTCTTCAAAGTACACAACACACAGGTTGTGCTTCCCCTGCACATTGGTTGGATCCATTTCTAGTATCTTTTCAAAACATTTTTTAGCTCCAGGTATATCCTTCTTTTGGTTCATCAGAATGTCTCCTTTTAAAATGAGACCCTTGGTATGGTCAGGATAGTATTTGAGCAGCTCTTCTAAGATTGGTAATGCCTTTAACTCCTTAGCAGTCTGCGAATACAGGAGTGCCAGGTTAAACAAAGCACTTCTGAAGTCAGGCTGTAATTTGATGGCTTTCTTCATCCAAGACTCAGCTTCTGAATCCTTTTTGTCATCCATGGCGAGCATCCCCAAATTGAAATAGCCATTAGCATCCTGTGGCTCTTCATTTACGTAATTTAGAAGCCGTTTTCTAGCTTCAGGTCTGAGTTTAACTTCACCTAAAAGTAATTTTATTTAAAGGAGATCAATTGAATGAACCATTCATTTGTTAGATTACAAAATACAGCGATAAAGCAACTTATTTTTATGTATAAAAAAGAAAGTAGAAAGACAATGTGATTGAAACATTCAAACAATAAACCCATTTCCTTTTGGAGCAGTACTCCAGACACCAAGAGAAGAACATTTTTTAGTCTGGAATCTAATAGGGCATTAGAGAAGAGTAGACATGTGTACAACAAAGGATTTCCAAAGACGTGTATTTAAGAACAGTTGTGTTAGTATTTTGAATTTATAAACCAAACAAGTTCTTTAATTTCTCTGGATTAATTTACTGAACTTTCTAATAATTATAGGATGTGTGTGTGTGTGTGTGTGTGTGTGTGTGTGTGTGTGTATGTATATATGTTGGATAATGAGCAATTTTTATCATTATTTAGAATATAAAATACTAGCTTTCAATTCTGTAAAATTTAAAGAAATACATTCAACACCTAATAAAGAAAATATTTACAACATAAAAATTAATATAGTTTTGCTGTCTTGTAAAGGAAAATATTTCCACATAAAATATGGTTTAAAGACACTATTGTGATTAATGTTAGTTTACTAAATTATAGATAGTACTATAAATTACAATATAATATTTGAAAAACAAACTAAATAAAGACATGCAAAAGAATTTTTCTTTTAAGTCACAGTGAACATGAGATTGAAAAATGATAGTGCCCTGGGATCCTTAAATACAGTTATAATATTTTTCCACAATTTCTACAGTATTTCGACTTCATATTTACTATATATGCAGTTTTACTATGTTTAAATGAATAAAATGATATTATATACTGGTATTAGAGGTGTTGCCTGATGGTTTCTGAAAAGTTACTTTCACCATACTCTATAAAATTGTGCAAGTAAACCTGCCACATATGCCTCTTCATGTCACTTGAAAGGACTTTATGTCAAGTATTTTAAATATTCATATTATAAGTTGTGTTATGTACATTATTTTGTAATAAACAGCCTGTCCACAAAATATTTATTATGGGTTTTACAGTATTTTAATTGATTAAATAGAGATATTTTCAGGAAACTTACCTGATTCCTGCATTAAAATAGCAGAATTGAACAGTGCTAGCTTATGTTTGGGGTTTAGTTCCAAAGCTCGATTAAAGTTCTTCAGAGCCTCATTTGGTTCTTTAAGTTCAATATAAACAATTGCCAAGTTGTACCAGAGATCTGCATTATTCCTGTCCAGCTCTAGTGCTTTAAGATACGCTTCCTTTGCTTTGAGAGGCTTATTCATTTTTAAAAGCAACTCTCCCCTGGAGGAAACAAACAGACAAGGACTACTATCTTACTATGCCACACCATAAATACCTCTTTAGACAGAGACAGACTCTTAAAAAAATCACTCTGAAACCAGCCTCAAGTCTGAACTCCACTTCAGCAAATCTAGTTGTATATACTTTCAGATATTATAAAAGAAAAGTGCATGCCTGACTGGACAGTAAATGTGAGAAGCAATCAGAAAGGGCAACAGAGGAAAGGTGCTCATGGATGAATCTTTAAAAAAGCCACCTAGACTAGAGTGCCTGGAGGTGTGAAGCTAACTACAGTGGCAGATCAGTAAGTCAGATCATGACACTGGAACACTTGAAAAATCTGTTGTTACTGAGACTTTATCGTGTTTAAATCCGCTATGTCTCACTGTACTAATTAGCCCAGACTTTAGAAATGTGAAATCTGCACATATATTAACTTAATCTCCCTCAAAATATTCTTATATAATGGCCATCCACAAACAGATAGACAGACAGACAGATGAATGAATGAATGAATTCCCAAATGCTTGGTTAGGAGATCAGTTGTTCCACCTACAGGTAGCTTTCAGGAACACACTAGAACCTCGCAGCTTAAAAACCTTTATCTAGCTTTCCATGATTCCACTTTGAGTTTGAGAACTTAAAAAAAGTAATTTTGATTAAAACTATTGAAGTTATTTTTACTAAGAAAAATACAGCAACATCTAGACATGAGACCAAGGTTACTGTTTTAACGCAGAGACTACCAAAGTCTTCATGAAATAATGTATGACCTATTGACTACTGGATGAGGAAACAAAGACAATAGCTGCCTCAGTAATAGATTTTAATTTCAAAAAGCTGAATTCAGAATATACTTTCCTCAGAGAAAGAGTGTTATAAATTTTAAGTTTCATGCTCAATATATAAAAGAAAGTTTAACATTCAATGTCCCTTAAGCATGGAAATGATAATGTTTATATGGAGTATAGAGCTGCTTCTAGAATTCTTTCAAACAGAACCTATGTCAGCTACTGTAATGATTCCCTTGTTAGTTTCAATTTACCTAAGTGTGACTGTCTGTCTACTACAAGGCACACCCTTGATTCACATAGCTATCAAGAAAGAACACTATGGTAATTTAGTTGAAACATATATATGCAGCTATAGCTTCAACTTTACAGTGGTAACTCAGATATGGTACCTGCTAATGTAAGCCTGCTTGAAGTCTGGCCTCATGCTGATGGCCTGTCGGTACAGCTGGTCCGCTTCTTCCAGGCGGGACTCATTTGCTCGAATAAGGTTGGCCAGATTGATATAAACGTTTAGGTGATTAGGGGCAATTCTGGCTGCATATTTTTTACCAGGGATAATCTGTTTTAAGAGAAAAACATGTTTGTGTATTTGACAGAACAGTAACAAAAACAAAACAACAACAACAAAAAAACAAAAAACAAAAAAACCCCAAAGTTTTCTGAGTGACTTATTTCAAGTGACATGGAACCTAAGATTTTGCTGAAAGTTTTGCTAATATAACAAATTAAATCATAAAAATGTAAAAAGCAACCAGGGCATGAATGGTGGTACATGTCTTTAATGTGAGCATGATTGAAGCAAATGAAGTACTGTGAGTTAAAGGCCAGCTTATTTGTTCATACAACACAAGATAATAATCCATTTCAATCCGACTATACACTTTGTTAACTCTAGTGAGGTCAAGAAAATTATTTATTTCATGGCTGCAATAGTAGGGCAGCTTGTTTTATCTTAGAGTCATATTAAAACCTTACTTTTTTAGTAAAGTTGTAAAATAAATGTTCTAACTGGTAATTCAAGTTAATTGTTATACGTAATACATATATGGATCTGTGGTACCGTATATCTAATGACCTTTTCCCCGTATCACTGCAATAGCCAATTAATACAACAAAGCAGCAGAGGTGCAGTCACTGTTTTATAACTTCCTTTCACTGCTCTGATAGTAAATTTGAACTTACTATGTAAAGCACATGAATTAAAGTTTCTTCATTTAGCCATTTTTGATAATTTATAATCAGTATCAGGTATTTATATTCTAAGAGTCAGCATTTATACATTAACTATAACAAACCTTTTTACAAAATCATTTGAGCAAGCAATTCTGTCTAATCAGGAACAAAAGACTGGGGTAGTTTATATCAACAAGCTAGGGAAGTCTTCTCATAGGACACAGTGAAGGAGACAATGTACCTGAGGCATCAGTGATTTAGCCAGCATATAAGACGCTTCAGCTTCTTTAGTTCTGTTCAAGTTTTTATAAGTTCTTCCTACATTCATGTGGGCACCGATGTCATCTAAAACAGAACAGACCCCTTAATGGTAAACAACCAGCACTACTCAGTGCAACCGCTGGAGGCAGGTTTTCAGAGACAAGCAAGAGTGTGAGAGGAGGATGGCTGGCCCTGGTTTCTGGGAAGTTCTTCTAAAACAACTTGTCATAACGTACAACTGACAGGGCTGATGACACAACAAAAGGACTCAGAGCAGTATAAGGACAGAATGTACACACAACATGGGAAACTTCCAGCGTGCATCTTTAAGGGTTTAGGGCAAGAGAGAGACCGGCGACAGAGTAGTTCTCATTTTACTACATCAGACCATGAACAGCTCATCTACTTCCTTCATCTCACAGTTTGGAAGTCCCTAAAAATACAGCTCAAATTTACAAGTAAAAATGACTATGGTTAATTCCTATAATTAGGACATAGGTTTAAATAACAAATATGTACCTTAGTAGAATGGTAAGAAATGGAAAAACTTGTATATTTAAGGAAAATTTTGTGGCGTTGGAGACATGGCTCAGCAGTTAAGTGCACTGACTGCTCTTCCAGAGATCCTGAGTTCAATTCCCAGAACCACATGGTGGCTCACAACCATCTGTAATGGGATCTGATGCACTCTTCTGGTGTCTGAAGACAATTACAGAGAACTCATATATACATAAAATAAATACATCTTTTTAAAGAGAGAGAGAGAGAGAGAGAGAGAGAGAGAATGAATGTTAATGTGATCAGAGCTGACTGACAAAAAAATAAAAAGAAGTTGTGGTCATTCTCTTTTAAATGATACATCCTTATACAACTTAAAGAATTTAAAACCCAACAGTCCATGAACAGATAAATGGCCGAACAAAATGGTATATCCACATGAAGAAGTGCTAGTCAGCCAGATGAAAGGATTGTTTCTTAGAATTCATGAACAACATTGATGAGCAAGAAAAAATTATATACAATAAGATATTCAGAATAAAAATGCTCCATAGAGGAGGATGAGTATATACACAATTTTGAAGAGTAAAGAAATATATGGTAACTGAAAGCAGTTCTACTTTATTTGGTGGAAAGGATTGTAAAGAGGTAGAAAGATCTGGGAAACGGATGGATATTTTCCCTGTGTGGCGGTAATGGACTTACAGGCATCAACACATGAACTAAAAGGTCTCCACTTCCACTTACTGAGCTTTGCATAGCCGGTGCTCCTCAAGATTGCCTTCAGTGATCCCCACAAGGAATCTGGTCTCACTTTATTCTCTGCCAAATGACAATTTCTCAGGAGCCATTTTCTAGCCATTACTTCTAATCTCTATGCTTTCTATTTTTATATTTCAACTATAATTTCAAGTACTTAAAAAGACATGACTGCACACATATATATACTTTTGGTTGTGTATTTATAAGTGACTTTTATGTGTCTTCTATGCCATACAACAAATGTATTTCTTTAAAATATTTTGACTTGGTTAATCAAGGAAACTAAGAACCCTAAAAAAAAGTATCTCTATTTATATTAGTGATGTAAAAAGCAAACAGACAAAAATTTTCTGATATTCCTCTACTTGTCTAAGAATATTCTTTCCAAACAGGAAAAAAAATTAGGGGTCAGACATCTGGCACTGACAAAGAAAATCTCAAATGTTTGCTACCCAGGAAATTTCATCAGTAGAGAGCCTGGCACACTATGCACAGCTCCCCTCTCCCATAGCACCCAAGACGCCCCCATCCTGTTGCTAAACCTATACAAGGTTAATCGCTGCTGAAACTCATACGGTATTATGACCACCAACCTTAGGCAGGTAATACGACTTGTTTTTTTCCTGTTATTCATCTATTGTCAGTTTATATAGTCAACTAAAATTATCAAATGTCAAAAAGATCAGAGTAAATTTTAAACTACATTTCCAATGGGAAACTCAAGGCAATAATAGTAAAACTGTTCTACTCACTGCTGGTTTTTAGCAGTTAAAGCAGCCTGACAGACACACGGCTAAGTTTTCAATGCACAGGTAATGAACAAATCTGCTATTTTTCTCCTTTACCCTTTCTCTCTGGTGTGATCTGGTTCTGACTGTCAGCTACAGGTCATGTACACAGGTTCTTAGGTACCTCTAAGAAATGACTAGTGGTAGGAAGTTAGGTCATTGTAGGTATGCCATAATGAGAATATTTGAACTCAGGCATTTTCCTGCTCTTTGGCTTTCTGCCTGTTATGATGGGAAAAACCTTCGGCTGTAACGCTATCATATGAGTACTACCTACTTAAGGTTCAAAGTGATGGATAAGGTCACCTAAAACTTTCCTTGTCTTGTTTTAAGTTGATTACCTTAATATTTAATATAGTAATGGCAAGCATAAATATTCACTGTATCCAATAGTTGTAGATTATCTCCTTGTTCTCTGGCAGCATTGAAAATAACATATTTGCATACACAATTTAAAGTTACTTACTATGTTTCCATGGCTAGACACTGTTTTTATGAATATTTAATCTACACAAAAAGACATTTGATTACTTTTCAAAATGTATGGAACATTTGTGATTGGATTCGTTTCAATATAAGGTCTGTTTAATACCAGTTATAAGCATTCCCATTATGTAACTTAGGTTATCCCAATTTCTTAAAAAAAAAAAAAAAAAAAAAAAAAAA
>NC_034598.1:74846947-74850928 GCF_900095145.1 Mus pahari | reverse complement strand
ATGCAACAAAAATTTTAAAATGACACAAATTCTAGAATGAAAATCTAAGACTAAAAATAAATTAGAATTAGTACATTTAGTGAATTTTTCTGTATACAGGAACAGTCAGATGATGCGAGTGTAAATACAAATAGGATGTTTATGCTGCCAAGAGGAAGCCCCACATTTTAAATCAGTTAGTATTTCAAAGGACCTGAATTATAAGTACATGTGTATCTCGCAGGAAAGATGAAAATGTAAAGGGTTAACAAACAAAGTGTTTTTACTTATAAAAGACGAGCAGTGCACACAACCAAGTATGTTAAGGTAGAAGACAGATGGGAGGAGAAAAATACATTCTAGGCTCAAGAAGATACATAAATCAAAGAGGAGATATAGG
Organism: Mus pahari; assembly: GCF_900095145.1. Lineage (NCBI taxonomy): Eukaryota > Metazoa > Chordata > Mammalia > Rodentia > Muridae > Mus > Mus pahari. Next base: position 74,850,549 of record NC_034598.1, on the reverse strand, counting down.
ACACATAGTCTATATTCCACGTAAAACCAGACTACATGAAAACTTAAGGAAGGTAGACTAGCAACAGTTATATTTCTGTAACTGTCTTTTCACCTTGTTCTAATCGAATTTGGTTTTGGCTTAATGACACAGTAACTGTCCTTCTAAAGTGGTGACTACGACCATGTCTTACCCTGTGCAAACTGGGCCTGGAGGAAGAGTAGCTGTTACCCTTAACCTCTGTTTGTCATTCCAGACAATTCTCAGTGCTTAAAAAAAAAAAAAAAAAAAAAAAAAAAGGAATGTGTAACATACAAAAGCCTTAATCTGCTAAGATATCTCCTAACCTCAAATATTTAATCTTTCTGCCCCAGTACTGAGTGCTGACATTACAGGCCCACGGTACTATGAGTGTTTCAGAATCTAACCTTTTAACCACAAACAACTGCCTCTTTTAGCTTACTCTGGTCATTCTGTTACTTTCTGCAATATCTAGTAATACCACATTATAAAACACCATAAATATTATATTCAAGGTTTTCAAGTTCATGTGCTTTAAGCAGAAGAAACTACGGGGTATTGAGTACTTATCTTCCTAGCCAAGGGCTTACTAAAACTTACTTTTGGACACGTTCATAGTGATGCTTGAAATAGAAATCAGTGAGAACTGGGGGGTGCACTACTTAGGTAAGTGCTTACATCTGCAACATTCACCATTCACACGAGAAAACTGATCACTCATAAATAGGTGTCACACATGCACTTGATTTAGTCTTTACAAAAATGCTGAGACAGATATCACCATTCCAACATAGAAGTGAGATAAAAGTGAGCAAGCTTAAATCCTAAGTGTTTGATATGAAAGTGATAATTTAAGTTGGCATGATGGCTCATTTGTAAAGGTGACAAGCCTGACAACCTCAATTCGTTTACCTGGACCTGCAAGATTGAAGGAGAGATCAGATTCTAATTGGCCTGTGACTGTCACACACACAGAGCACACACACACACACACACACACACACACACACACACACACAATGCAACAAAAATTTTAAAATGACACAAATTCTAGAATGAAAATCTAAGACTAAAAATAAATTAGAATTAGTACATTTAGTGAATTTTTCTGTATACAGGAACAGTCAGATGATGCGAGTGTAAATACAAATAGGATGTTTATGCTGCCAAGAGGAAGCCCCACATTTTAAATCAGTTAGTATTTCAAAGGACCTGAATTATAAGTACATGTGTATCTCGCAGGAAAGATGAAAATGTAAAGGGTTAACAAACAAAGTGTTTTTACTTATAAAAGACGAGCAGTGCACACAACCAAGTATGTTAAGGTAGAAGACAGATGGGAGGAGAAAAATACATTCTAGGCTCAAGAAGATACATAAATCAAAGAGGAGATATAGGACACATAGTCTATATTCCACGTAAAACCAGACTACATGAAAACTTAAGGAAGGTAGACTAGCAACAGTTATATTTCTGTAACTGTCTTTTCACCTTGTTCTAATCGAATTTGGTTTTGGCTTAATGACACAGTAACTGTCCTTCTAAAGTGGTGACTACGACCATGTCTTACCCTGTGCAAACTGGGCCTGGAGGAAGAGTAGCTGTTACCCTTAACCTCTGTTTGTCATTCCAGACAATTCTCAGTGCTTAAAAAAAAAAAAAAAAAAAATCACTCAACACTGCTGACTATTAAACTGTTTGCCTACTTCTGTTTCCACAGCTACCAATATTTGACTCAGTTCCTGGATTTCTTGGGCTCTAACATTAGCACTTTCAAAATTCTTTAATTTCAGCAATGTACACGCATGTAACTACTGTTTTTGTGAGACAGGGTCTCTCTACATAGCCCTAGCCATCCTAGAACCATGCAGATAGATCAAGTTCAGAGATATAGCTGGCTCAGCCTTCCAAGTGTGGCATGGAGAGTGTGTAACATACTGAGCATATACATGTTATTCTCTAACACTGTGGTCTTGATGTTCTTTCTTTCAATAAACTTCACCTCTTTCCTACCTTAACACTCAGTTCAAAGGTCACAATTTTACAAAAATGGGAAAAAATATGGTAGTGCCCACCAATGCACCATTTGTGGGAGAGTCAAGATATGGGGATCTTCCCACTTGTCTCTGAATAGAATGATGACATCTGGTGGTACTACTGGTAGCTGGATAAAACCTTTGGTGAAATCATTCTGAACACTAGAAATGTCAAGAGCACTCTACTGAAAACTATTGCTGTTTTAATTACATCCTACGCAGATGCCATCATTCTGGTAGACATATCTGCTGGCCTTATCTCTTTTTTTCCCACCCCTTTTGATTCAATTTGGATTATAAACAGTTACTATAATTGAACCTCTAGCCTTTCTTCCTTATTAAAACACATCTGAAAAATATTCTAATCCTTAGTAACAGAGTATTGCATGTCTACAAGATCATTACCTTAGCTGGGAAGTAAGAAGAGAGAACCATTTAACTGTATCGATTGATTTAATTTTCAGTTAGCCAGGGTGATAATGGTGGTTGGCAAGTGTATATTTTTCTAGCTGCCTACCTTTGCTTCATGTGGATACATCATCTGAGAGCTTACTAGGAATGTACAATTTCAGGTGGTATCTAAATATGCACCAGAATGGCCAGGAGAACAAGATCTCTAGGTTTCTATGCACATGGAGGTTTAGAAGCACTGTCTTACATGACCATTTTGCCTTCTCTCTTGTTCTCACATCTCAAACGAGTCCTTTCCTTTCCTTTCTACTGGTGATTTTACTTTTCACTGAGGAAACAGAAGCAAACAGAAGGCAACTTCAGGTTACTCCTTATTATTCACTCACATCTTATCCACTGTCCACACACTGTGCCTTGTTTGTTACTACAATTGATTCTAGGTCCTAAAGTAAAGCGGCCTGTACAGCAGATGCTGCCTCTCCCCCACAGCAGGGTTATTCCTCTCAACTATACTGGATACGCTTGGGAGACGCGTACTTCTCCCACCTTAAAAGAATCTGTCATTCTGTCATCCTTTCGCCTAGCACCAGAGCTTTCAGTTTGCAACACCCTGTACACTCTTTTCTATGGTGTCTTCAATAACTCTCCCTTACTCCCTTGAACTCAGCCTAATAAAATCTGCCCCTCTCACTCCATCTAATGTCTATACTGCTACCTACCAATTACAATGAGCAGTGCTTACCTGGCTGAACATGGGTAGCCTGCAAGAAGTATTTCAAAGCTTTATCAAAGTTCTTCTCATTCTCCAGAGCATGACCCACATTATTCCATAATTTGGCATTGTTTTTGTTCACCTTAAACACAAATGAAAACAGAATGAGCTAAAATCAGAAAAAGCAACAACAAAAATCCAAAACACCCCAGTTCACAGACATTTGTTTGTTAAAACTATTGGGAATGGACTGGTTTATGGAAATATTCCTAGAAATGAAACAAAAGCCTATATATATAGTCTCCCTTTCCTCTAACACGGTAGTTCTCAACCTTCCTAATGGTGTGACTATTACTTTATAAGTATAATTTTTCAACTGTTAAGAATCAAAACATAGCCCGATCGTCCTGCGCCTCTCCTGCCCAGGAGGGGTGTTCGCCTGG